>NC_092876.1:255106366-255413866 GCF_028372415.1 Notamacropus eugenii | reverse complement strand
ATAATGAGGGTAGTTCCCAAGGACATAACAGACAGAGGAATACAATATGGAGAGCAATTCTTTTCATGATTACATTTTAACACATGGCCATATTTTAACATCAGCAAAATCTATTCTCTGCTGTGTACAGCTATTTGTTTTATGATGTCCAGTTCTGTGTGACAATTTGTTATTGCATTTTAAATTTTGTAACATGGCCGGGGGGGGGGGGGTCAATGTCTCAAGGTCCTGAAACTTTTACCTTCTATCGTTGGCCAAACTGCCCTTTACTTGACACAAGAACTTTTAGTAAGACATATTTTTCCTTCCTCAGACCCATGTCTTTTAAACAGAGTAAGAAGAAAATGTCAAAATAAAAAAAAAAATTAATATGATGACAAAAAGGTCAAAAATCTTAAGGGGAAATAATGAAAAAAGTGGGAACAAAGGGGGCCTAGTAGTGCCAGTTCTTGGGTTATATTACAAAGCAGTAATTCTCAAGAAAATGTGGTAATAGGTAGAAAATATAGAGATTAATCAGTGCAGAAGACTAGGAATACAATATATGGAAGAAAATGTAACTAATGCTCTGGTATTTGATAAACATAAACACTCCAATTACTTACTTGGATGGGGGCTCACTATTTGATAAAAACTGCTAGAAAAGGGCCGCAGTTTGCATAATCCTGCCAAAAACACATAAATGCCATGTGTTGGGTTTGGAGAGACTGCAGGTCAGCAACTGGAAGCCAATCCTTAAATTTCTGATTATAGTTGACAAGGGTACTTAAAATATCATATGTAGTCAAGTAAGCAGTGAACATTCTTAATAAATAAATAAATAAATGTAGCATACCAGTTGACCAGAACTCACATATTATACCTGTGATTTACTATTGAGTTAAAAGAGGCTTGAGTATAACTCAGAGTTGTTTTGAATTTAACTTCCCATTATTAGTGATTTTGAGCATTGTTCATAATGGATTTCTGGTAACCTATATTTCTTCCCTTAAGAATCACATTTTCTTATCTTTTAACTATTTATTTTTTAGGAAACAGTTCTTATTTTGATGTTTCAAAAACTAGTTTCCTTCATGAATGCCTTTCAATTTTATGCAATCTAAATTGCTATAATCTCTTATTATCATCTGTTTAGTCAAAAACTCTTCTCCTAACAATTAGTTGCAAAACTATTTCATTCTCTGTTTTCATATCTGGGTCTCATAACTAAGCCATATTGTATATGATATGAGATGTTGGTCTAAACATAATTTCTGGAGCCCAGCACAGGCGTGGAGCAGAATGCAGCCCAGCATGGGCCACGCTGCAGGACTGCAAAGGGCTTCAAGATGCCATACCACCATCAACTGTGGGTTCCAGATTCCTCCACTTGCACATGCCAAAGACAGCTTCAGAGGTTAGTGAGAAAGCTCTTTCACTTTGGTGAGAAGGGAACTCAGTGGTCTAGACCTGGCCTCAGGCAGCATCAGCTTCCATTGTTTGAGACCTGGCATAAAGTCCCTGGGGGAACTGAGCAGCTGATCTGCATCTCAGCCCTGAGTGGCTGCCCTGAGGTGAGGAGGAGTGCTGACATGGTGGAACTGGTGGAGGCTCTGGAGAGGAAATTCTGATTACAGACCAGAGCACAGGCCAGGAGAGGAATAAACTCCTCTCCCTTGATTGTGACACCTTGGAGTAACTGAGAACTTAATAGTCCCCAGAGTATAACCTCCCCTTGACAAAGAACTCAAAAGTCAAGTAACTAACTGGCTGGGAAAATGCCTCAGAAAGGGAAAAAGAATAAGGCAATAGAAGGTTACTTTCTTGGTGAGCAGGTATTTCTTCCATCCTTTTGGATGAGGAGGAACAATGCATACCATCAGAGGAAGACCTAAAAGTTAAGGCTTTTGCATAAAAACCTTCAAAATAAATATGCAATGGTCTCAGACCATGGAAGAGCTCAAAAGGATTTTGAAAATCAAGTAAGAGAGGTGGAGGAAAAATTGGGAATAGAAATGAGAGCGACGCAAGAAAATCATGAGAAGAGAGTCAACAGCTTGCTAATGGAGATGAAAAAAAATGGTGAAGAAAATAAAGCCTTTAAAAATAGACTAACTCAAATGGCAAAAGAGGTTCAAAAAGCCAATGAGGAGAAGAATGTTTTAAAAAGCACAATTAACCAAATGGAAAAGGAGGTTCAAAAGCTCACTGAAGAAAATAGTTCTTCAAAAATTAGAATGGAGCAGATGAAAGCTAATGACTTTATGAGAAACCAAGGAATTACAAAACAAAACCAAAAGAATGAAAAAATAGAAGATAATGTGAAACATCTCACTGGAAAGACAACTAACCTGGAAAATAGATCCAGGAGAGACAATTTAAAAATTATGGGACTACCTTAAAGCCATGATCAAAAAAAGAGCCTTGACATCATCTTTTATGAAATTATTAAGGAAAGCTGCCCTGATATTCTGGAATTGGAGGGTAAAATAAACATATATTTTTTAATGTTGAGTAAAATAAATATTGAAAGAATTCACTGATCACCTCCTGAAAGAGATACGAAAAGAAAAAATCTTAGGAATATTGCAGCCAAATTCCAGAGTTCCCAGGCCAAGGAGAAAATATTGCAAGCAGCCAGAAAAGAAACAATTTCAATATTGTGGAAATACATTCAGGATAACACAGGATCTGGCAGCTTCTACAGTAAGGGATTGAGGGCTTGAAATATGATATTCCAGAAGTCAAAGGAACTAGAACTAAACCCAGAATCACCTACCCAGCAAAACTGAGTAAAATACTTGAAGAGAAAAAATGGCTATTCAGTGAAATAGAGTACTTTCAGGCATTCTTTTTTTTCTTTTCTTTTTTTTCTGCTTTCTTTTTTTAAAATTAATTTTATTCATTTTCAGTGTTCTACAATCACTACCATATAATTTAGATTTTTTTCCTTCCCTGCTCCCTAACTCACTCCTCCCTCCCCAGATGGCATACAATTTTATATAGGTTTTACATATACATTCCTATTACATACATTTTCACTATAGTCATGCTATTTAGAAGAATTAAAATGAATGGGAAAAATCATATAACACATCAAAACATTATACACACACACACACACACACACACACACACACACACACACACACAAAAGATCTGCTACATTCTGCAGCTGAATTCCATAGTTCTTTCTCTGGATCTGGAAGGCATTTTACCTTAAAAGACCACTGGGAATTTTTTTAAGTCCTTACATTGCAATGAAGTCCCCAGTATACCAGAAAAAAAATCCCACACACAGTGGTTGTTGCTGTGCACAAAGTTCTCCTGGTTCTGCTCCTTCGCTCAGCATCAGATCATATAAGTCTTTCCAGGCCTCTCTGAAGTCTTCTTGTTCCATCATTTCTTATAGCACAATAGTATTCCATTACCTTCATATGCCGTAATTTATTCAACCATTTCCCAATTGATGGGCATCCTCTTGATTTCCAGTTTTTGGGCACCACAAAGAGTGCTGCTATAAATATTTTTGTACATGTGAGACCCTTTCCCATTTTTATGATCTCTTGGGGATACTTTCAAGTATTCTTGATGAAAAGACCAGAGTTGAATAGAAAATTGGACTTTCAAACATAAGAATCAAGAGAAGCATGAAAAGGTAAACAGGAAAGAGAAATCACAAGGGGACTTACTAAACCTGAACTGTTTACATTCCCACATGGAAAGATAATATTTGTAACTCTTGAAACTTTTCTCAGTATTTGGGTAGTTGGAGGGATTACACACACACACACACACACACACACACACACACACACACACACACACATACACACACACATACACACATATATATATATATATATATACATACATACATACATACATAGGAAGGGATGATATCTAAAATAAAATTAAGGGCTGAGAGAGGAATATATTGGGAGGAGAAAGGGAGAAATGGAATGGGGCAAATTATCTCTCATAAAACAGGCAAGAGAAAGCTTTTTCAATGGAGGGAAGAAGGGGAAGGTGAGAGGAAAAAAGTAAAGCTCACTCTCATCACATTTGGCTTAAGGAAGGAATAATATGCACAGTCAATTTGGTATGAAAGTCTACCTTACATTACAGGAAAGCAGGGCAGAAAGGGAGAAGTGGGGTGTGTGGGGGGGGATGATAGAAAGGAGGGCAAATGAGAGGAGGGGAGTAATTAGAAGTAAACACTTTTGAGGAGGGATAAGTTCAAAAGAGAGAATAGAATTAAAGGAGAGGCAGGATAGAATGGAGGGAAATATTGGTAGTCTCTGCCAACATGACTATTATGGAAGTCTTTAGCAAAACGACACATATATAGCCTATATTGAATTGCTTGGCTTCTCAGTGGGGATGAATGGGGAACGAGGAAGGAAGAGAAGTTGGAACTCAAAGTTTTAGGAATGAATGTTGAGAATTGTTTTGGCATGTAACTGGGAAATAAGAAATACAGGTAATGGGGTATAAAAATCTATCTTGCCCTACAAGAAAAGAGAGAAGATGGGGATAAGGGAAGGGAGGGGTGTGATAGAAGGGAGGATAGATTGGGAGAAGGGATAATCTTGCATGGTGTTTTGGGGTGGGGGGAGGGGAGAGATGGGGAGAAAATTTGAAACTCAAAATCTTGTGGAAATGAATATTGAAAACTAGAAATAAATAAATAAATTGTGAAAAAAAATGTTTTTTAAATTAATTTCTGCCAGACTATTTTGAAGTCTTTCTATAAGCTTTTGTTGAATAGCAAATCCTTACCCCAGTAGTTGAGCTCTTTAGATTTATTAAATACTGTGCTACCATGTTTGTTTTCTTCTATGTTCTATACTTAATCTGTTCCATTGACTAATTTTTCTAATTTTTTTAACCAGTAACAAAATAGTTTTTGATGATTACTGCTTTGCAATACAGTTTGAATTAAGAGACTGCTAGGCTTATTTCCTTCCACTTTTTCTCCCACTGTTTCCCTTGATATTCTTGACCTTTTATTCCTTCAGATAAATTTTATTATTATCATTTTTATGCGATAAACAATAGACGAAAATTACTAAATATCTACTACGATGCCTACTACAGGTACTATGCTAAGTGGTGGGGATATGAATACAAAAAGAGAAAGACAGTTCCTACTTTCAAGGACCTTGCAATCTAAAGGAGAAAGACAACACACAACAGGAAGTGGAAAAGGAGGTGTACCTAATGCGGGGGCATGGTGGAGAAGTCTCCAGGTAGGGCACCCAATGAGAAATATGGAGATGTTAGAGATGAGCTCTCTTCCTAAAGGGAGGTTTGGAATGCATGGCCCCACAATCCAATTGGAGTGGGAGAGGTTAGTGATGAGGTGAAGTATGACTGTTGCTGAGATCTTATAGGATGATGAGGTTATCCCAATTGTGAGCTTCTTGGGACATGGTAGAAAAGTCAGAGGATACCCAAGTAATGCAGCCAGGTGATAAATGAGCTGTTAGTTGTCTGAGCTGAGCTCTCTCCTTAAAAGGAGGTTTGGTTTGGAGTTCATGATCTTACTCTCTAATCAGAGAGGCAGCAATTAAGTTAGGTATTATTATTATATTGACTACCCACAAGCAATTAATAACTTTCTGATTATTTAGTTTTGTCTTTAATTCTGCAGTTTTATTCATCTATTTCATATTTATTAGCAAGATGAATTCTCAAATATTTTATATACTTTATAGCTATTTTGAATGGAATTTCCCTTTGGAACTCTTGAGGTTTTATTAGTTAATGTAGAAAAGCTAATAATTTCAGTTGGTTATATTATCTTCTGCTACTTTGCTAAAATTAATGTTTTAATTAACTTTAGGTGAATCTCGGAGTAAACAATATTTCATCCACAAAAGCGATAATTTTACTTCATCTTTCATTCTCTCAATTTCTTTTTGTGTTATTGCTTTAGTTCAAATTTCTATAACTTTATTCAATAATAGTGGTGATAATCAATCTCCTTGCTGTTCTCCTGATCTTATCAGAATGGTCTCTATTGCTTTTCCATTATATAGAAAACTAGCTTTGCATTCTAAAGAGATATATTTTATTAAACCAAACTCATTTCTATGAGCAATTGTGGTTTTAACAGAAATAGGTATTATATTTAGTCAAAAGTTGTATCCATGGATATCATATGATTTTTATTGTTTTAATTGTCAATTTTATTTATTATTTATTATTTTATTATTAATATGTACTATTATGTTTGATAGCTTTCCCAGTATTGAACTGTTCTTGGTAAAAAACACAACCTAGTTATTCTATATAATCTATTTAATACATTGCTAGAGCTCCTTTCCTAATATTTGTTACAATTACGTGGCACACTGGGAGAGTTCTGTAAGGCTTCTGGCCATCTTAAGTTGTATGAAGACACTTAAAATTATTTTGTTTGAATTTTTATCATTATATATGCTGGTACTTCTTTTTTAAGATGTTGAATGATACATGGGAGAACTGGGCTTCTCTTGTGAACTATCATGCAACCATATTAACTGCAAATTCATATGAAAACACTTAAAGATCCCTTGCTTTGTATGTTCTTGGCATGGGTGCCTCTCTTCTTTCTTTGTACCATTGCTCATGCCCTCTCTGCCATGTTGGAATGAACCTTCTGTCTTCCCAGAACCCTTCATTTCAACTGTTGAAATTGCCCTCAATGTCCAGTTCAAGTGCCACTTCAAGAAGCTTTTCCTGATTCCCTCCAAAAGAAATAGTCTTTCCCTTCTCAATTTTCTCATAATACTTCTAATACATTCTAACTTGTACCATAGTAATTCGTGCTTATGTTTAAGTTCTCTTATTCTCACTGTAATTTTCTCCAGACTGCACAAGTTCTCTTTACCTGTACCACATATGAAATATCACGCTAGGGTCCTGCCCTCCTGATTGGAGATTTTCAATTTGTACAATATTTTAGGAAGTCATACTTCATCCTTTTTTCATCTAGACTTCCTACAGACTTACCCTTCTAGCATTCCTATAGGCACTGTCTTCCACTATTAAAATGTAAGCTTCCTGAGGGTACAGAGGGCTCTTAGCCAAATGTATATACCAGGCATATACTACATGATATATATGTATATACATGTGTGTGTATATACATACACACAAACACACACACATGTATACACATATATACACACACATATACTAAAGGCTACACATATACACACATACACACATGCTATGTATACACGTACACATGTGTATGTTTATATATGCGCACACATTACACATATATCATATATGTGCAATATATATGTGTGTATATATGTAGGTATATGTATGTGCATATATGTATATTGTCTTTGCTATCTATGCTATCTGCCTGCTAACTTTATATTTGCCATTTTATGTCATAATGGTTCAGATGGAAAATGAAATTCAAAAGTTTTTTGTAGAGTGCTTATAAAAGAATGTTAGTTCAAAGAACAAATTAAAGCATTTTTTAACAGAGAAAAACAATCAGATTATAAGGTACCATTTTAAACATTAGTATGTTAATAACACCTAAAATTTTAAATTACTGAATCCTCTTTATCATGCATATTTTTGGCAAAATAAAAGAAACTCTGAAGGGAGGAAAGAAACATTCGTTATTTTCCATTTTCTCATCTGTTTATTCTATGATTTCTATACAGAACTAATCTTTTAAAAGAGCTATTTTATTATTTTTCTGTAAATAACTGATGGAAACTAAGGAAGGTCTATATCCACCATATTGACATACTTTAGCATAACTAGACTGTCTTAAGAATTAGATCTTTTCATAGTTTTTGCCAACTATTACATCACAGATTTGACCACTATAAATGGTGATTGAGAAATATCTTCCCAGTACCTCCAACTGGAACTATGAATATATTTCCCATTGAATCATGGTTACAAATTGTGGTTACTTTTGATAGTATTATGCATTATTTCATTTACTTCAGGTTGGGTTAAACAGGTTTGGATTTTTTTTTTAAGGCTGACCCAAAAGCGAATTATATTGTATAACTTTTCATTTCAAGTTTGGGAAAACACATTTCAAGTTTCAAATGAGTAATTTAAAAATGACTTTTTGGACCACAACCTATTTGCAAATTGGAAACCAACTGTACTGTGTGGTTTAGTTCATGTTGCTTTGGATTCAGAAAGCACTTTAGGTACTATTAAGTACCCTGCTGTGATAAATTTTCAGTTACTCATTCAGCAAATATTTAATCATCCTCTCCTATGTCCTAGGCACTGGGATATATCATGTTATAGCTTACAGTATGGGAGTCAGGAAATGTGTGGGCATAACTCAAATTCAAGTTTACAAAGAAAAGTACTTTAAGCTAGGTCTAATATACATATATATCTGTGTACATATATAAAATATATAGCTCTGAGAAAAGAAAGATTACTTCTGTCAATAGGAAATAAGGAACACACAAAGCTTTTTTTAACAGAAGAAAATATAATAATCAGATCACAAAGTCAGTATTTTTAGGTTTAGTGTGTCAATTACATGTAGAATCTATAAATTATTAAATTATCACAGACATTTGGTAAAATAAAAGAAACTGGTACCAGCACTATTGGAGATATAGAATCTAACCACAAAATATAACCACAGTTCTATGAGTAAATGTGTTCACAGTTCCAATCGGGACTACCAGGAACACATTAATCAATCACCAATTATAATAGTCAAACTCATGATGTAGCAGTCTGCATAAATTATCAAAAGGATCAATTCATAATCACTCATTAACATGATGGGCAAAGATAGTCCCTTATTATTTGGTAGTTATTTATTTACTGAAAGAATATAACTAAATAACAATTTTTAGAGATCACATCACTGCTGATGTGATTGAACACAGTATTTGACCTGTATCTTCCAAAACAAGCAAACCAACATACCAAAAAAAAAAAAAAAAGTAGGATTCATGGAGAACTTTGGTCAAGAAACAAAAGAAGGGTATTGTTGGTATAAATGATCAAAACAGGAACCATAATTTTCCCAATTATATTTGGCTTAGATTAGTATTAAAATGCTTCTATACCCTAATTACATAGCATCTAATGGCAAGAAATTCATCTAAGCATCTTAGGTGGAATGTAGAAGCTAACCATGGATTTTGAAATTATGAGTAAACTTCAAAATGATTAATTTATTTGCCTTATAAGAACTGACTACAGTGACAAGTAAATTCTGTGCCTTCAAAACACTAGTTTCTCATGCTGTGGGATTAATTTAATCCTTTGGAAAATCATTATGTAATACAATGGCCTAGATCTTACAAAGTAAAAAAGCTACTTCCTGGGCCACAGCTTACTGCTTTGGGACTTCTATTAATTCTCCTACATCACTCCAGAAAGGTTCATTGAATTTAGCGACAATGCACTGATTAACAGACCGCAAAGTCCAAATATAACTATCATAGAAACTTGATGAATCCACAAAAAGGGCTAAAATTACATTGAGGCTGGAATCAGTTATCCAGAATAAAATGGATCTAAGTGATAAAGCAATTTTGAAGATTACTTGTATTCATCAGAAATTGTGATAGAGTAGTGATTAGAGAGGTAGCTTCAAAGCCAAGAAGACCAAGTTTCAAGTCCTGCCTTGGACATATGCTGGCTGTTTGACCTAACTGTTCCAGGTAACTCTTTACGTTTTCCAGAAAGGTAGCAACCAGGTAGAGGTAGTCACTTCTCCTGGAAGTTTCCTTATACTAACGAAATAATAGGCCCACCCCTTATCCCTTTCTGCATTCATAAACTTTCTTTTTCTCTGTGATAGTGGAGATGTGGTTTGAATAGAAAGACAGTAGAAAAATAAATGTGATATACACCTATGCTAAGAAATATAATATATTTGATATCCCCCCCTCAATCAGCATAGGTTTTATATGTACTTACCGGAGATGTTGATATCTGAGTTATTCTTAACTGATTTTCCAAATCCTGGACTTTATTTCTGAGTTCTGTATTCTCAGTTTCTAGTTCTTGTATCTAAAAAAAGCAAATGGTTATGGAACATCAAATCAGAAATGTATTGTTTTCTTAATACCATAAACTCCTGACTGTACTCTGGATTGACCTTTCTAAACTTCTGCTTGTCCATCATTTCAAAATATAATGTAATGTTTCATGCACAGGGGATAAAGTTATTTAGGTAAAGCCTGGGAAATAATTTAGAACTCCAGGTCATTAGAAATGCATGTATTTTAAATTTCATAATATTTGTGTTTTGGGCTAATTTCTTCTTCCTGATGGCTCCATCTTTCTGTTTTTCTGAATTCACTTTGCAAATTGTGCCCACAATCTAGGAGTCTAACCACAGGACAGTGAAACTTGCTTGTGATGATTCTGAAGAGAGCGAGGGGAAGGGCGAATTTAATTACAAAAGGGATCTGATCTGCGTGGGAAACCACTTACCCAGCATCTGCTCCTTCTGCTGCTCTGATCCCCATGAGAAGCATCAGGAAGTGAAGCAAAGTCACATGAGAACACTAAGTTCTTGTGGGAATTCAATATAAAATGGTTAAAAACTGTGCAGGGGATCAGAAGGAGTGGACAATTAGAGGAACAAAATGAAAGCAGTTCCAATCTGTGTGGGGAAATGGAATGGTAGGACTTCTCAATTTGTTTGATGGTCTGCAAGTTTCCCTGTACTTAGCTCAAATACATGTGATCAACAAGTTTTGGTTACTCACTCTTTTCTGCAACCCTGCAATCTGTTTTCTTGTTTCAACATCTTTTCCTCCAGATTCTAGAAATTTCCTGTAGGCCAGATCGAAGGCTTGACCAATCGTTAAAGTTATCTCTTCAGCCTTTGGGCAAAACCAAAGAGAAAGAATTGGTACTGTAGTAAGACCATCCTCAGGATCAGATTGCTGCCCAGGGAGGCAAGCATTCACCAGAGGTGCATGTGCTTAGCTGAGGACTGAGGAGGTGTAAGCAGGAACAAGAGGAGGCAGGACCATGGCTCATTCTACTCCATTTTAAAATCTACTTTTTGACAACTCACCTTCAGAGGAGTCAGGGGGAGGTGAAGAGATATACTGTTCTACCTTCAATATATTATTTCTTTCATTTAAACTACTCTTTAAAACTGGTAGATCCAGATTTGGGAAGACTTGAGATTGAATTCTGCCCCAGGCACTTAATAACTGTGTGATTGTAAGTCACAACTTCTCTGTGCCTCAGTTCCCTCATATGTGAAATAGGATAAACATAGCATCGACCTTTCAGGATTGTTGTGAGGATCAAATGAGCTAACACATATAAAACACTTTTTAAAGTGATATATAAATGTCATCTATTATATTATTATTATATGTTAATATATGTTAATTATACATAAATATGTTATATATTTGTATATGGTACATTTATAAATATTACTATTATTATATATTATTATGATCAGCCAATTAGTCAGACAACTAGCATTTATTAATCACCTGTTATGTGCCAGACTTTGTGCTACACAAAGAAAGGCAAAAAACCAAACTATTGCCACTCTCAAGGAATTCAGTCTAATGGGGGAGACAATGTTCATTCATTCATTAATTCATTCATTCAATAAACATTTATTGAATGCCTTTTATATGGTAAGCACTAGGGATACAAAAAGAGGTAAGAGATAGTACCTGCCACAAGGAGTTTATAATCTAGAAAAGAGCTTAGAAAGAACAATTTACAAATGAGATTTATATAAGACAAATTGGGAGTCATCTCACAGGGAAGGCATTAAGACTAATGACTGAGAAAAGTTTCTTAAAGAAAGTTGGTTTTCAGCTGAGACTTGAAGAAAGCCAAGAGGCAGAGATGAAGAGGGAGAGAATTCTAGGCATGAAACTTCTCAGTTTGTTTTCCCTTCATTTAAATAAGTATTTAGCATGATCCTTCTTGGTTTTCCCTTTCTCAGAATAAGTTTGTGGAATCTAATACAGTCCTAGCAGAATGGGCAGCATGCAGAGTGGGGAGCGATGCCTCGCTCTGTTCTGACTATGTGACCCTGGGCAAGACACTTAACCCCTTAGTTCCAGAGAAGAAACTAACCTGAATTGAACAGAGACAGTTTCCCTGCGTACAAATTCTCTCTACCAATGAAATAACAGGTTCTGGTCCCCATGCACTGTGATAAGGACACGGTATTCTTACTAATTTCACTACTAATTCCTCTTGATCTATTCACTTCAAACTACCCTGTGTTGCCCTTCCCTTTCCTTTGCCTCTGTCATACATAGCAGAAATTTAAAAAAAAAAATTTGTTGAAATAATACAGAACATGTAATTACAAAGTGTTGGCCGTATTCCACAAGCTATATTCAACCAGTCTTGTTATTATATGGTAGCCTATCAATTACTTTAAAATTTGAAAATGCTATGCTATTGTAGAAGAAATAATTTATGTACATGATATGCCATTTTTAGCGTTTCATATACATTTGTTTACTTAAATTGAATTCATTGTTGTTTATTACATAAAGGCCTTCACCTTGCTTTATTTAATTACAGGTTCAAGATGTTGTAGAAAATTGATTTTGCTGTTCATTTGCTTCAGTCATGTCTGACTCTCTGTGACCCCACTTGAGGTTTTCTTGCCAGAGATACTGGAGAGGTTTGCCACTTCCTTCTCCAGCTCATTTTACAAGAGGACTGAGGCAAACAGGGTTAGGTAGCTTGTTCAGGGATTTTCCTCAAATGATCAATACCAAAAATAAATCTGAGATACAAAGTTTAAAGTTGATGCTACTGCTATTTTCTCTCTAGATAATAGATCCCTTCATTGTCAGTCATTTGAATCATACGAATCATTGCTCTTAATTGTTCTTTTCCCAATTGTATAAGTGTAATTAGTTACTTCAGCTGCAAAAATTTTCATTACATCTTGTTCACTGGAATAAATACCAACTAAGTCATTAATATGTGTATAGATATATAGTTGTGTGCGTTTGACATTCGTTGCTGAAGAAGACCATGCCATTAGAGAAATGATGACATGACTTGCACTTGACTTTGTTTTGAGGGAGGGAGGGCTGTGCATGTCACCAGCCTCACTTCTCCTCCAGAGCCATCTGAATCCAGTGACCAGATATTCATCAGGATGACTGGAGATGGCCCAAGATGAGGCAGTTGGGGTTAAGTGACTTGCCCAAGGTCACACAGCTAGTGAGTGTCAAGTGTCTGAGGTGAGATTTGGACTCAGGTCCTCCTGATGCCTGCACTGGTGCTCTATACACTGCACCACCTAGCTGCCCCCTATGTAGTTGTACTGCATTATAGAATATATCATAAAATCCCCACTATATTTATTATTTGCAATCTGTGTCATTACTATAATAGGTTATCATATTAAGAAGAAAAAGAACTTATTTCTCTAGGAAATGACTAAATTTTTACTACTACCATTGACCCATCTTTATTTTCCATTGAAAATAAAATAAAATAAAATACTTTATTTAGGAAAGTTAAACAGGACATTTCTTCAAATTTTATTTTTTCATATTTTTCATCATTTTTCTTCATTCTTTCTTCAAAAATGATTTTTATTAAATTAAATGTAAGACTGACAAAACATGTTTAATCAGATATACTACATTAAGAGAAGTTGTGCAAACTACATCATTGAGGGAACTGCATGACAGGGGAAAGGACAGGTCTAATAGTGAGGAGTCTAAGTGATAGCCTAAGAGCTTCACTTTATCCATGCCATATGACATCCAGAGCTGAAAGGAAATTTAGAGGTAGGTACTACAGATTATGTGCAGCAAGATAGAGAGTTGGGTTTGGAGTCTGGAAGACTTATCTTCCTGAGTTCAAATCTGGCTTCTAACACTAGGTGATAATCTCTAATAGGAGCAAGTGATGACAAGAGCTTTGTAGGATGATAAATATAGGATTGTTAATAGTGCTAGATAGGTCCTAATTCTCCTGGGGTGTATTTACCTTTTCTCATGTATTGGTTAGGATACCTGCAAGAGTAAGCAAAATAGGATCTTTTGCTGTTTATGTTTTAATATAATCAAGAAGTATAATGCCTCTGTTTGTTCCAGGATCCATGGCCATTTAGATTGTAAGGCCAAGGATCCTGGAAGGGTGGAGTGTGATAGCAAGCAAAATAGGGTCTTTTGCTGTTTGTGGTTTAGTATCATCAAGTGCCTCTGATTGAATCTTTATCAATAAAGAGTCTTTACAAGGAGTACAGTACAGAAACAAGAGTTTCTTTAACTAGGAACAATATATGTATTTGTATTGTAAATTATTTTAACGTGATTAAAGATCTTGCACCCATTAAAGGGCCTGCACATTAAGGGGAGTTTGATTAGGGAAGATTTGTGAGAAGGCCCAAGCTTTTTGTTAATGAAGCACTGGTTCTCAAGGGTGTGATGCCCTCTGGCTCTAAAAAAAATATAAATACTCTGAGTTAAGGTTTTACTTTGGGACTTACTAAGTGGAAGTGCTTGTCTGGCCAGAGGAAGACTCTGGGAAACTGCGTAAGCAGCCTGTGGCTTTGAAAAACCCAGATGTCGTGCTTCCCTCTCTGGTAACTATGCTCAGACAGGTGGAACTCTTTGTTGAATTCAGGCAGAGGAAGCCGTGAATCTTGATCTTTGATTTGTCTGTATTTTCTTTGGAATTCAGGTTGTTGACTCCCCTGAGTTAGGTCAATGATATAGGGTTCTTTATACAAATAAATAAAAGCTCACATAGAACCACAATTTGGAGTTGGAAGGGATGTCAGATGGCCACTGATTCCATCCCTCGTTTTATATATGTGTGTGTGTGCAGGGGGGTGCGGTAACTGAGGTTCAGAAAAGTTGTGTCTTGCCCAGGATCTCTCAGGTACTAAGCAGCAAAAGAGGCATTCAAACTCAGGTCTTATAACTCTAATGTGGCCTCAGACACATATTAGCTGTGTGACTCCGAGTCATTTAACCTCTGTCTTACCTCAGTTTTCCCAATTGTATTATTATCATCTTCATTTTACAAATGGAAAAACTGAGGTAGACAGAGGTTAAATGACTTACTCGGAGTCACACAGCTAATATGTATTTGAGGCCACATCTGAACTTAGGACTTCCTACCTCCAGGTCCGACACTCTATTCACTGTGTCATCAAACTGCTCCATATAGTGTAAGACTTAGAGTTATAGGACCTGAGTTTGAATGCTTCCTTTGCTACTTACTACCTGAAGGACTCTAGGTCACAAATCCAGTAAGTGTCTGAGATCAGATTGGAATTCAGGTCTCCCTGATTCCAGGTCTGGCAATTTTTATTTATATTGTGTCACCTAGCTATCTTAATGTTGTGATTGTTCAGTTGTGTTTAACTCTGGATCATTACAATCTATGGGGTTTTCTTGACAAAGATACTGGAGTGATTTGCCATTTCACTCTTCAGTGGATTAAGGCAAACAGATTAAATGAATTATGCAATGTCGCATAACTAATTAGTATCTGAGGTTTGATTGGAACTCAGGTCTCCTTGCCTCCAGTGCCAGTGCTACATCCACTGAGTCACCTAGCTGGTGTCCTCCATACCTGGAATACTTTCCTTTCTCATCTCTACTTTCAGCTTCCTTGGTTTCTTTCAAGTCTCAGTTAAAGTCCTATTTTTCTGCAAGAAGTCTTTCTCACTCTTCCTTAATCTTAGCTCCTTCCTTCTCAGAGTATCCTTAATTTGACCTGCATATATGTTGTACACAAAGTTGTTTGCATGTTGCCTTCCCTATTGGACTGCGAGCTAATTGAGAATAGAGTTTTGGGTTTTGGTTTGTTTGGTTTTTTTGCTTCTCTTTAGCATAATACCAGCCATTGAGTATGTACTTAATAAAAGCTAACTGACTTGACTGTTTTACTTTTCAAAAAGGGATAAAAGGAAGATACTAGAAAGTACAGACCAGTAAGCTTGGTGTTAATGGTACAATTCTAAAATAAATTATTAAATGGATGGTTTGTGAGCAATTAGAGACATGAGTGATTTCAGGGAACTAAAATGTTTTCATAAAGACTAATTCATGTCAAACCTCATTTCCTTCTGATAGTGTTACTAGATAAGTAGAATGGAAAAAAGATTTTTGTGCAATAGATTTTTGTTCAAGAAAGGCATTGAGCAAGTTTCCCATGTTATGCTATGGACAAGATAAAGAAATATGGGCTAACTGATTATAAAGCTAATTTGTACAAGTTTTGATAAGTGTACCCAAATGAGCCAATACATAACTCTGTTGATTACTGAATCAATATCAACCTCAAGGAGCATTCCTAGTGATATGACATTAGATAATGTCATGGGTTCTATTTTGATGATATCTGAAAACAAATAACAGATGAAAATATAGAAAATCTCATTAAATTTTTAGATGACATAAAATCAAGAGGCATGGTTAATAAACATTGTTTTACAGAATCGAGATGCAAACACATTTTAACAAATTGAAATAATGGACCAAATCTACTATGATCACAACATCTGGCACATAGTAAATGCTTAACAAATCTTTATTGAATTTAGTTCAAGTGTTGACAGAGGAATATGATAGGGTAAATTACAGAGTTGAGAATGTTCATTAAAAAAAAATCAACTGCCTAAGTCTTAATGGGCAGTTTTACATGGGAAAAAGAGCTGATATAGCTGACAGAATGTCGGCTCAATAGTCATTAAGAGTTTGATGTGGCTGCCAAAAATGGATATTTAGTAGTAAGGAGTACTATGAGAGACTACAGAATCTAGAACAAGAACGGACATAATTCCATTTAATTCTGTCCCTCTGTTGCCCTCTGTCACCTTTTGTTCCTCCAAAAATAAGTACAAAGTTAAGATGAATACGTAAAGCAAAGAAACATTTTAAACAAATATCCCTACTTAGCATCTATATATTACTGATTTGGCCGGCCTGTTTTTGAACACTGACTATGTTATTTAAGGACACTGATCAGCCCTTTTTTAGGTTTTATAAACTTCACAGCACTTGGCAATAAAACCATAAAAGGTAATTAATAATGATTATATCAGCCCATAGACAATGTTGGCAGCAGGCAAGAATAATTAACAACTAAATTAATCAGGTCTTGTTTACTGCCAAAGTTAATCATCTGTTACATTAAATGCTCTGCCTTCGTTAATGACTTTAGTGATTAAAAGTACACGATATTTGAAATTAACGATTATATTTTTCAGTAACAATTCAGGATTAGATGAAAATTTCTTTTACCTGTCCCTGATATCAAAGTGCAAGATTAGATATCAAATAATTATTCATCTTAGGATTTGATTCAATAATTTTCTAATTCTTGTCTTCTATGTACATTATTTGTGGTTTGAGTACTAGTTGCCTATGAATATTATGTGTTTCTGTGTATCATTTTTTGGCCTATGTAGTCAAGCATATAAAATGAAAATAACCATAGTTTTGAATCATTAATAGTATCTTAAGTCAATATTTCAGCTCTTTCCCTAAAGTCTCATATTTCAAAAATCATGAAATAAAATGTTCCATATCTTCATGATGCACCTAGACATTTGGGTAATATTTTCCTACCAAGAAGAAATTTTCAAAATTTATTCTCTATGAAATTAAATAAAAACATGTGCAAACTCCTTATTAAAAAACACAAATGAAAACATAGCATAGGCATGATTCTATGATAAAGTAAATTTGCCAGTCTTCATGTGTCAACAAGCATGAGAATTTTGTTAAGCAAGGGATTTTGCTGTGTTTTCTCATGACGTGATAAATCTTTAAGCATCTTCAGGGCTTATTATTTCAAATAATTTTAATACTGTTAGGAATAAGTCAATTCCTATACTCATAAACTGAAATAAATCATCCTAAAAATTTGGCATACTTACACACTTTTCGCTGTCAAATACATAGCACAAATGCTTATTTGACTCAGAATCTTTGCATATGAAAGTAAATATCCTCTTGTCAGTTTTATCATCTGCACAAAATGATATCCTATGAAGCTGGCAATTGTGCTGGACTTCCTGTAAACACATATGAAAATGAACAGGATTGATGAGCATTTTTTATTTACTTCATAATTATTTTTTATTTCTAACATACATGATTAATGATTTACAAAATGGAACTTTCACTTATTAAATGTTGTGCATTGTGGACACCACTAATTTAAACAAATTTATGCAATGAGAAAGGAGTTTCTGGCATATGGAAGATATCTGAACTGGAACTTCTAATGAAAATGAATTATTCACTATTCCTACACAAACTTTGTGATTTCTCTCTTTTGTACCTTTGTCCATCCTGGTCTTTATGCCAAATATGCCCTCTTAATATTTCCTCCAACTATAAAATTGCTATATGTCAATCCAAATGTTACCTCCTCCAGGAAATTCTTCCCTTCTCTGATGCTTCCTGTCAATGAATAATGTCCTTTCTCTCGCATACACTTTATCAAGTATTATTACTTTGGAATCTAGTTATTTGTGTGTGTGTATGTGTGTGTGTGTGTGTGTGTGTGTGTGTGTGTGTGTGTAATAATTAGTAACCCTTAAGTTCCACAGAGGTTGTGCATCACGTTTTGCACATAGTAGGCATTTAGTAAATGTCTAATGTATTGCCCTGGATATATATATTTGGAGAGGTGAGGAGGGCAGTGAAGCTAAGAGAAAGGATACAGAGCACAAAGCATCTCTGATGACATCATCCAAAATGATCATTTAATAAGTTGGCAAAAACATTCATTTCCTCTACTGTTTCATTTATTGAATTATTTTGTCATTTTATCTGTCTTCATTGACAGTTTAAGGGAATTTGGGGAAGTTATACAGGCTATCTTTTCATCTTTTTTTTTTCTTTCAATAGGTCCAAGACTAAGATTTTATTTATGGAAAGAACTCCTGGCATAGAAATTCTCTTCACTGATGTAGATCAAGAATTCATTTATAGCTTAGTCTTAAAAAGTTGCCTAGGGCACTGAGAGTTTAAGTGACTTATCAAGAGTCATTCCAGCTGGTATGTACCAGAGGCAGGGATTGAACCAAGGTCTTCCTGACTCCAAATGTAGTATTTATGTCATGTTGCTTCTCTATGACATATAATGCTGAATGACAATTTCTTATTCAACTAAAATATTAATATTTCCCATGTACCATAAATTCTTGATTATTATCAATAAAGGGGTGGATAGAAGTATAGGCAATGTAATATCTCATATAATAAAGATAGGCTATATATATTTAAATTATATATACATATACAAAAATATACTCAGACATTTTCTAAAATATACACCTATATTTAGACATTCAGCTTTAAATATATCTCTATCCATGCTTCTAAACATATGTGCCTGATGTTCTGGGATTTTACTTCAAATTCAATAATGCAGTCAGTCACATGGAAGGGCTTCATCTGGAGGAGGTAAATGTGAAATCACTCCATATTCTTTATTCAGCTACCCTGAAACATTCCAAACTCTGATATTCAAGAATGTAGGATTTTACTGGTGTGAGTAAACCTTTAAAATACCCCTTTACAGCTTAGCAGATGGTCTTTTGAGAGTTGGTAAGTCCCCTCAACCCCCCTGTAAAGTTAACCACACTGGCGTACCCAGGATGTCTGCTAGCACAGGTTCTTACATCTGCTTTATTAGGAAACAGAGCTGTTCAAGGGGTCAATAATCAGGGTTCAGCATCCTGAACTTCAGAGAAAATACAAACAGAGAAAATATAAGCAAAGAAATAAAGACCAACAGACAGGGCTCTCCTGTCCAAATCAAAGCAATATTGTTATACAAGTTACATATGTCCCTGGATCAGGAGAGCCTTTACATCTGAGCAGTGAGGGAGCTCTGAGCATACAGCCATTCAGAGTCTCGACCAGGGAAATCACAAAATCCTTCTCGTAGGTGAGTCCCCAAAGCAAAATACCAACTCAAGAGTATATACATATAACAAAGACTCGGCTCCTGATTGGCTCAGAGTCAGTAGGCATGAAACCTACATGGCTCAGAATAGCTATGAACTATCAGGGTTCAAAGGCAACCAATCCTTTAGATGTTTCCAATGAACCTGTACCTGAGAAACTGAACTCCAAAAAGAAAAAAAAACAAAAATCCCATTTTGTTTGCTTTCAACACCCCTCCCACCCCAAATCATTGCCCTGCATGATGATGTGCCTGCTTCTTTGTACTCAGGCGCAGTGGGGAACCTTTCAGAGACTGTTCTGCTCCTCCATGCCCTTGAACAATCTAAAGCTCCCTCTTTGCTGTAATGAAAACTATAAGGAGAACGTTGCAGAAGGATATTATTAATAACATTTATATTAACTTCACTGATTTCAATGTGGACAAGGGATTAGATTTGTTCTTAGACTGACATTAGCCCCTAATAATTAAAAATGTCAAAAGTCTATAATAGGCTGATTCACAAAGTAATTAATTTCTTTTAACTAGAAGTCTTCATGGAAAAGTCTGTCAGTTATAGGACTGAGAGAAGATTCTTGTTCATTTATTAAATTTCTTTCCCAAGATCTCTTGTTGTTCTCATCACTTTTCTCTTATGTCACCATTACATGTGAATGAATATTTTCTTTAAAACTGGATTATTTTAATTTTGCCTCATTTGAAATAGTTATTATGGCATTTTTTCATTCTCTTCATAAAGAATATGACCATGCTTCACATTTCATTGAGCCATCCACCTTGATCACTTTCTTGTCACCTAAATTACCACCGATGTGTGACAGTATCATCATTTTCCCTGCCTCTAACTTCCTTTCCCCATCTTGCCCTAGGAACCATAATTGAAATAAACACCTTCATAGCTTTTAGAGTTTCTCAGTTGCCTCCCTTATAGTTCCACTCACCATCTCCACTTTTCCAAGGAAAATACCCTTCTAAGGCTACTGCTTCCCAGTATGTATTGTCAACTTCTACTGCAATGCAAGCTACTTGTTAGCAGGAACTATCTTGCTTTTCTATTAGTACCTCCAGTGCCATACCTGACATAGCAAGGGCTGAATAAATTTTTTCATTTAAATAATTTTATATATTCAATGCTTCAGACATAGTAAAGTACTTAAATATTTATAGAACTAAACATAAAATTTAGCCCCAAATTTGTGTCTATAATTCCTTTATATAGTCAGTTTTACACTGATCCTTTGTTTTCTTCACAGAATTTCATGTATTACTACATTTCTTTATTTTTAAAATATTGATCATTCTTATTTACAGTATTCTATTGCATTGCTACATTTCAGTCTGTTTAGCCATCCCCAAATTTCTGAACTTTTAGATGTTGTCTAGTTTTATTTTTTTCTGTTTGCAATTACAATTAATGTAGTTATTAATACCTTTGGAAGATTCAAGTTCTATATATTTACACATTCCACTGATAACTGAGTGCAAATCTCTGATATATTAATAGATATTTGAAAAGATGCCAATTTTTCTTTTTGTAATATCATTCTTAAGGTATACTTTTAAGGAGATTATTAGAGCAAAGGATGGAAAGGATGGGATTATTTTTATTATCCTTATGGTACACTGTCAAATTATGTCCAAAAATATTCTATCAATTTACAATTTCAAAAGGAACATATAAGTGAAGCTATATTCTTCCATCTTCCCTCTTCACATGCTCCATTTGCTAAATGAAAGTAAGTAAATTAATTCACTTTTGTTAATCTAGAGGTAGGGTGGTTTTTTTTTTGATGCATATTTACTTGATCACTAAGAAACCTTAAACTATATACATCCGTTATGTGTATATCCTGTTTTTTACGCTTAGGGGTACACATCCAGCGTTGACCAAGTCATACCAGTTTGAACAACAATGTTACCTTGGAATGTTTATATAAGATCCCTTCCTGTATGTTTTCAATGCTAATTTTATATTTATTATGTTTGCAAAAATATTCCCCAGATCTGTTTTATTTTATCCTCATTATATTATTTTGTTGTAAATCACTTGAAAAATTTCATGCATTCAACTTTGAATTTGTTCACTCAAATTTCTTCTCTTTCTCGCTTTTCCACAATTGTGATAAAATTATTATTCACTTTCTTTCTAATGTCTTCATGATTCATTTTGCAAAGTTCCATTCTATCATCAAGGTGAAATTTTATGGCAAATGGCATGAAGTGAATTTTATTTAGGAGGCCTTGTAATGTCCTTCATTTTGATGCAATCAACAAAATATCATTGTCTTGAAAACTCACCATGTATAGTGATTTGCTTTTCCATTTAATGCTACTTTTTGAAAGAGTAGCATATGTCCTTGTTGAGTATATAATTGTCTTGTTTTAGGTCTCATTTGATATTAATAAATACAATCATTGGTCAATATTATTTTGATCACTAAACATATTAATGAACTGGAAATGATATTAACATATGTCTGGAAGACTCTTTGTTGGAAGAGAGTCTTTAAGTATTTACCAAGTTCTTTTTTTTTAATTTGGTAATTAACAAACAATAAATACAGCAATTTCTTCTACTGATTATACAAAATAGTCAATGTATAAACTGGAAGATAAAAATTGCTTGTGAAAGTCTTCCTATTCATTCTCTTTCCATATTTTCAGCAAGGTTATTCTTTTTTATGCGCATGGTCATTTTCACAAAGGTTTTATAGAGATTAAAAAACAGACATATAAGACTAGCAGAAATTTTTTTAAAAGATTGGTCTAAAATTAACATGAGGAAAAACAAAAACAAATAAGTAAAAATGTATATTTCCCAGACTGATGTTTAATTGGATAGGTACATCACCCACTGAACAGGCTGACCATTTTATATATGTGCAACAGGCAAAGAGGTAGGTCCAGGACTGAATAGAAAAAAATAGTTTCTAGAATGTATTAAAGATATGGATTTTTCCAAAGGCAATGGAAAAGTGCATAATGGTCACAAATAGGGTGTTGCATATTACCAATAATGTGTGCAAAAAGTAATATAAGGGATATCATGCAGGGTGGAGTTGTCAGATTTGAACTAGATCAAAATGTAATTGGGAACTGTTTAACAAAATTAATAAAAATGCAATATGACATAGATAATATCAATTGGTAGTTTTCTAAGTCAACATCCAGCCAGTGGGAAGCCCCTTCTATTTGAGTTTGACACCACTGATCCATGATATGTATATTAAAAAAAAAAAGCATAGTGTAAATAGATGACAAAAGACAATCTCAGTGCTGCAAAAATGCCTGTAAAATGACAAATGAATTACAATATGGCCTCTTGCATAGTGATCAGATCTTCTATGAAATATACATGGGAGAATGTGGATGAGAATCACATTGGATACAAAGGCAAGTCTGGCTTGTCATCTGTACTAATGTTAGACATACCCATGACAACAGTATAACACATCAACTTCAGTACAGAATTATGGAGCATTATGTCATGTTGTTATTCAATTTCATAACTATATACAGTGACTAATTCTTGGTTCTTATTTTACTTAGGTTTATCAAATATTCTTTTGAACAAATTTAGTTCTGGCATTACTACTCTATTCCATCGATCTCTTTTTATTGTTGTTGTTTGTTTTTGGCCAAATATCAGTTGGTTTTTATGATGTGTTAAAATGTTTTAAAGTTTAGAAACATATAAATCTACTTACATCAAGCTTTTTAGTCTAGTTTGCTTGCTTTTTATAAGTAAATTTCTTTTGATTTTAATGTTTTATGTTTAATGTTTTAAATTTTATGTATAAAATTGACGTTTTATTATTATTTCACTAAAACTATAAATTACTTTGAAAAACATTACCATGTTTATTTCCTTGATCTGACTCATTCAAGAATGATGGTTATCTCTCATTACTTAAAATCTGCATTTATTTCTGTTAAGACATGTTTATGGCTATATTTATAAAGGCTACATGCATTCCCGTGTAAAGTTAATGTTAGATATTTAATTTGTTTTGCTATTTTAAGTTGTGTTCTTTTTTTTTTTTTTTTTACAATATTTACTTAGCCATTATGGGTAGTATATAAATCAAAAAGCACTAGGAAAATGTGTACTATAATTGTTTTCATTTTTGTGGCCTCACATATCATCATATAATGTTGTTGAACTCATTGTCTCAATTAGTTGTTTGCTTTTTTTTTTTTGGAGTCAGTTGAATTTTCTTGGTAAACAATATCATGATGATGATATAATGCATTTCCAATATTAATTTGCAACATTAGATTTATCCTGAACTCTTCTCTCTTTCCCTCCAATCTCATCTTTCCTAAGTCTTTCTTATTCTAATTTGAAAATGCATTTGTTCACACTCATCCCTTTCTTTGAAATGAAATAACCCCCATTGCTGGTTCAGGTCTACATCACTTCCCACCTGAACTACTGTGAGTGCCTTCTAATTTAACTCCCAGCTCTCTGCCTCCTTTAATATGAACTCCACACAGCTGCCATAATCATCTTTCTAAAGCACAAATCTGATCATTTCATTCTACTGCTCAAAAATCAACTCCCCAGATTCCTATTTAAACTGTCTTTGTAATATGGTCCCTGGTTGCTATTTCACAAGATGTCCCTTTTTGTACATGACAGACAAAGAAACCACTGGCTATTCCCCAAACTTAGTATTTCAGCTTCTGCCTCCACAATTTTGTATGGGCTGCTGTACTGGCCTGGAGTACACTCTCTCCTCACCTCAACTTCTTAGAATTCTTAGCTTTCTTCAAGACTCAGCTAATATTCCACCTTTTATGGGAAGTTTTTCTAATACTTTTTTCTTTAAATTTTAATACTTTTTTCACTTCTCAAATTTTCAATATATAGATTTCACTCAAATCATGAATAAAAATCATTTGCTAAATGTTTGTTATGTCAGGCATCAAGCTAATTCCCAGGGATACAAAGGAAGGTTAAAAAATATCCCCAAAAAATCTAGTTTCTATTTCTATGTTGTAACCCCATTGAAGAATGTGTATGTTCATCCTTCGTTGCCTAAGAAGACCATGCCATCAGAGAAATAATGACATGACTTGCATGACTTTGGTTTGAGTGAGGGAGGGCTGTGCAGGTCACCAGCCTCACTTCTTTTCCAGAGCCATCTGAATCCAGTGACCAGATATTCATCATGATGACTGGAGATGACCCAGGATGAGGTGATTGGGGTTAAGTGACTTGCTCATTCAGAATAAAATGGTTCTTAATACACATATGGTGATATAGTTCCTTAGCCGACAACAGACTCCAAAAGGAAAATAAGGAGAGAGGTGACTGCTACATGCCTGAACACTAACAGCAGGGAGAAGTGCCGAAGGATGAAAACCATCAATTAGTTGGTCAACAAATATTTATTAAATGACTACTATGTGTTAGGCATGCTGTAAGGACTGCTGAGAATACTAAAAAAAGCAAAAACAGTGCTCTTGAGAATCACACATTTTGGGGGTAGAGAGACATGTAAATAGTTATTTTAACTGCATATAATCTCTTCGTTTGTCTATAAACTGTGTCCATCTCTTACGTGCATTACAATTAACTCTCCTGAAATACTACTGCATTAGTAAAACTTTCCTTAAACTTAAAGAATACATTTTTATAGCTGTATAGAAATGCACACATGTGTTTATGCATGTGTGTATGTTCACACACATGTACACATAGATGGATACACACATGTAGTACATGTGAGAGAAAGCTCTGAACAAGCATTGAGAATGGATTACTTTTGAAAAACTGCAAAATTCTTGCAATGATTTCTACAGGGACGGATAAAGGACTCTTGCAGAAGATCAGACTTGCGCTGAGTTTAAAAGAGAGCCAGGTAAACAAAAAGGGGGCAAAAATTTTAAAAGCACAGTAGTCTAGGGCCATTTTGTGTCAGGACAACCAGCCAACATAACTCATCATACCCTGAGATACATAAGCTCTTTGAAAGCAGTGGGCCATTTTTACTTTGTTTTTTTGTTTTGTTTTTAAATGCTCATCACCTATTATAATGTCTTGCCTAAAATAGGCATTTAATAAATGTTTGTTGGATGGGATGCCATATTTAATTTTTTTTCCTATCTTATTGTATTTGCTGGTGTTCTTGATATCTTGTCAATAGTAAGTCCCAGCTTTGTACTTGCTTTCTGTTGGAATACTTTGAGCTTTTCTCTATTCCATATGAAACAGTCATGGTTTCAAGTAGTACTTTTAATGTCCTTGATGGAAAATCTCTCTCTCTCTACCTTTTCAGTGTCTATTTAATAAACTGATATTATTGTTTTTTCAAAAGCCTTTTCTGTATCTGCCTATTTAAAAATTGTCCTAATATTATGCATAACGTTGAGTTTTTTTGAAAGCTGAATGAGCCTTACACATTTCATATAAATCATACATGTTAAATAATTTTCTTAATGTATCATCACATTCCGTTGTTTAATATTTTGTGTTAGATTTTTTTTCACCTTATTCATTAGAAATATTGACCTTTAAGTTTTCTGTTTCATTATTGTGCTTGCCAGGTTTTTATACCAATACCATATTTTCTTCATTAAAAATATGGCACAGAAGTACATGTTTCTTCCATAAATCTTTGCTGAATTGACTTTTCTATGCTTAGAAATAGCCAATAGAAATTTGTTTTTCCTAGGTTGTTAGTATTTATCTGTGAAGTCTGAAGTATCTACAATGTGGTTTTGTGTGTGTGTGTGTGTGTGTGTGTGTGTGTGTGTAAGATAATTTACTGATGACTTGCCTTAGTAATTCACCCACAAATACTCTCAGTTATTTGTTGTCAATTTTGATTATTTGTATGATAGTCCTGACAAAACTTAGACTGGTGACCTTGCAGAGATGCCTAAGTCGCTAAAGATCCTAGGAGTTGTATTTCTTCCCAGGAAGCTATGCGTTTGTTCAGTTGTTTTTCAGTCACAATCCATTCTTTGTGACCCCATTTGAGTTTGCTTTGGCAAAGATCCTGGAGCGGTTTGCCATTTTTTTCTTCAGCTCATTTTACAGATGAGGAAACTGAGTCAAAGAGGGTTAAGTGACTTGCCCAGGGTCACAGAAGTAGTAAGTGTCTGATGTCAGATTTGAACTCAAAAAGGAGAGTCTTTCTGATTCCAGTTCCAACACTCTATCCACTGAGCCACCTACCTGCCCAAGAAGCTATACTAGGGATCAAAACTGAAGGTTAAGATTTTTTTGGGGGGGGGAGGGGTTGGGCTTCCACATATAGAAAGAATTTTTAGGCAGAGATAGTAGCGGAAACTTCAATAGCTGAACCACAGAAGCAGCAGCAATGATGCCCAACTTTCTGAGGCTTTTCCTGGATTTTATAAACTGAGTTGCAAAGACCTGGTAGCTGTAAGGGATGTTGGGGAGTAGGTGGCAGTAAATGAAAGGAGAAACCAGAAAGTGGGCTGAGCTGTGTCTGGGAAAAGAGATGTCAGAGAAGACTTAGTAACCCATTGTACCCACCTTTCAAGGACTGAAAGAAGTTCCCAGAAAACACCTTCTCTTTCTCCAATGCCCTCTACTCACATCTATCCATTAACAGATTAGTAGATTGAGATCTACTCAATTCTTTCACACAATACTTCTGGTAACCTGGAGTTTTTCCTTAACTAGAAAGAGGCCAGGAGTCAGTTCATTTAAATCAAGGCAAAGAGCCTTACCTCTAAATAAATATTAAGTATTTTTCTAACTGAAGGATATGAGGTACTGTGATTATAATCCTAACTTTAAATTAATAGAAACTTCATAAAACAGCAGAGGAGAGGACCACAAGGACCTCAGGGGTCATGGGAAAATATGCTAATGTTTGCAATAAGATGTGGCCCATTACTTCTCCAGAGATAAAAAAGAGCAAGGAGAACTATCTGTTGGCCAGCTTTAACCTCCAGAGTCATACTAGCATCCATAACATTATAAAAGCAGACATTTTCATTCATTTCTTTTAAATTCTATTATAAGAACTATAATGTTCCCTGACATAATCAATTTTTACTTCATACTTTTTCATTTCTAATTTGAGTTTGATCTTTTGGAAATTAAGTTGTTCAATGGTTAATCAATTTATCAGGCTCTTCAAAAAAAATGAACATTTGGTTTAATTTAATAATAAATCATCTTTCCCATTTCATCATCATATGTTCTGATTTTTATTATCTGTTTTTCTTCTTTCCTTTCGATTATAATGTTTGTCCCTAGGATTATAAAATTATAATATTTGAATCTGAAAAGGGCCTTATAGATCATTGAGCCCAACTCTAATAATTGATTAAAGAAACTGAAGCCTAGAGAGGTTAAGTGACTTGTCCACAGTCACTTAAGTACTAGGTAGTACTTGTTTGTCCATAATAACTAATTAGGCTGAGTCCTCAATCCTAGTAATGCTTAGAAATTATAATTAGTTCAAAAGAGAAATAGCAAAATCCCTTAAACCTGAATAAAAGAATGTCCAAGATAGTTAAAATTATATCTCATCTTCCAGCCTATGAGATAAGGCAGTCTTGATGACAGTTACACAATAATTTCCTCTACCAAGACTATGAGGGGAGAAATGAACCGAGAAGAAAGGAAATACATCATGTCAAGTCTAATATCCTTATAACTCTTTTCAAGGATAAGCTGAAACAGGCTGACTCTATATTAATAAGAAAAAAATGACAACTGTTAGAATGTATTGACTAGGTACACATAGTAAATTTATTCTGTTGATAATACATTGTATTAAATAGCATTTAATATACTATTTTAAATTACAATAGATATACATTAAAACAAAATTGAACAACTATAATAAATTATATCATTTAACTTATTTACCTCAAAGGTGTGAACTCCTTAAGATCAAGGACTATCTTTTGCTTTACTTTGTATCCCCAGGGCTTGGCAGCAGAATGCCTGGCACATAGTAAGCTCTTCATAAATGCTCGTTGCCTGACTATCTAAACTCAAAGCTCAGAGTCATGTGCTTTTTTATTTAAAAATACTTATGAGATGTTTACTCATTTAGGACACTATCTCAATTATGTCCTTTCATATAAAATATCATTACTAGGTTATAAAATACAAGGCTCCTAAAGCAACACGAATTGTATGTCTGGTAAAAAAAAAAAAAAAAAAAAAAAAAAGGGTCACTAAAGAGCCCAGGGTTTCAGATAATCATTTTATTAATCAGAGGTACGATGAACAAAATTTGCCTCCTTTTTCCATAATAAACATATTCGGTGCCCCCAGGTTAAAGCAATCTACAGAGAGGTAAAAGGCTGCCCTCAGAGGCCTCCAGCTTAACATAGAGAGCAGTCCTGCTGCTCTCCTGCCCCCAAATTTCTATGACTGGCTTTCAATTCAGTCTAACTACAAAGGGTTAACCCAAACTGCCCTGGATCAGCCTCTGGGTTTGCACCATAGAATCATGTTCACAACAGCTTCTGTAACAGTTGTTAGAATAGACATAGCATTTTATATGAGTAAATCATAATTTTAGTAATTAATTCTTCAAGTGACTTAAACATATGCATGTGCATTACTGTATGTAAAGACATGTCTACATAAATATGTACATAAAATACACACTGCATATGTGGGTATATGTACATATACATGGCTTTGGCCTTTTTTTAATCTATAAAGAAAATATGAGGAATGTAGGGTAGACTGGTAGCAGAGACAATGAGCTGGTCCATTGGACAGATATTATCTGTACCATTTCCCCCCCATCTACTCTTCTATGTAAGAAAATGAAAAGACAGAATTATTTAAAATAGTGATTGCTAAGACCTCAGACTTGTTTGGGCAATAACTATTACCAAGATAACAGTTTAACACTCTGAGAAAAAAATAGATGTATACTGAATATTCCATAAACTTGGGTAAAGTTTCTCAAGGAGGTGCTACTCAGGTCCCTAACTAGGAATTTGTATTGTGAGTATAGCCCTTAACCTTTCAGTGGGTTAAGCAACTCTCTAAGACTATAAATTCAGATAAGTTGCTGCACTCTATCAGTTAGGGAGGCTTCTATGCTTGAAGTTTACAACAGAAATGAAATAATAGGTTTGGACCAAAAAAAGGAAGGAGAATTTAGATGGGATTCATATGTGTATATCCCATGCAAACCCAAACGTTGAATTCATTTGCTCTTTAAAATTATTACTTTCATAAAAATGTGACATAAGAATTAAAATGAATTTCTTAATAGTACCTTCAATAAATATATAATATTTTATAAGGCAATTATTAGATAGAAGATATGGTTATTCGATTAAAATGAGGGTGTTCCAAAAAGTGATTTCATCAGAAATAGTACTGAGAAATCAAATAGATCATAGTAACTTCCACTGAACTAAAAATTTCTTTAAAAAAAATTGATGAGGAAAATATTTAAGATGCCAGTTTGCAAGATAATGTCTCTTCTTCTACAGTGACAATCATAAAAGATAGTATTGCTATTAGAATGAGTTCAGTCTCATAAAATTCTTAGTCTTTAGGCATTAATTATTAGGTTATGTTTTCCAGAAAGAAATTGACAACAGAATTTACAATAAAATTGAAAAATCTTGCATTTTAAGTTTATTTATTTTAAAATGTTCTGAATCTCTTTGATAAAAAGCAATTTCAAACAATACTTGGAATTGGTATTTCTTTAATAGTTATCACATAAAAATCACAGCCTGGGAATGAACATAAACTGCAGCATATCATATTAGTCAAAAAATTAGTCACAATTAGTCAAGAAAATTTTCATACATTAATAGGCCCATGTAACCTGCCCAGGTCACATGGAAGCCTGAGTTACATGAGTCTGAGTTACATGGAGCCTGTGGTGGGAGGAGTTTGCTGAATGGGTGGAACAGGAAGAGGTAGAGTTACAGATGAACTGTATAAAATGTATCCAGGAAAGAGGCTTGATTTTAGACTGAGCAGGGAGGTAGGAGCTGTCCCTGCTGATCACTCTGAAACATTGTATCCAAGTTCATCACACATGCAAGAAGAATAGAAGGTTGGCCAGGTGCCATCTCATACTAAAAAGAGTGTACCTCTGGGCAGAATGATGACTCCCGGACTGCAAATTGGAAAACAGTAAAGTTTAAGAGAGCCGGCTTGCGATTTGTTTAATGGACCTGGTGGGTGGGAAACCCAGAAGGGGGATGGTTTGGGGATGGTGCTGTTCTTTGCATTGTTATTGTGTATAGATTTTTATTACTGTGATAGATTTGGCCTTCTGGTCTCTAAATAAATGTTCTTCTTCTGCCTTCCATGTGGAAAATCTGTGGTATTTCGTGATTCAGAATTGCACAGGGATATTCATGGCCACCGTAGGCACTATGAATATCGCATTGGCGCTACATACAAGTAGTTCAGCTAGTCAGTTGAGGGCTTCAGAAAAGGATGCAAACGCGCATCGTTATCACTCAACAGAGTTCCTTTTCCAAAGTTTATGATGAAAGCATCAAGGGAAAATTGCATTTACCTTAGGCCAGTCCTGGAGTGGTGTGGGAGGAGTGGGGGTTGAGAGAAAGGGAGGGAGAGAGAGGAAAAGAGAGAGAGAGAGAGAGAGACAGACAGACAGACAGACAGACAGAGAGACAGAGACAGAGAGAGAGAGAGAGACCGAGAGAGAGACAGAGAGAGACAGAGACAGAGAGAGAGACAGAGAGACAGAGACAGAGACAGAGAGACAGAGACAGAGAGAGAGACAGAGAGACAGAGAGACAGAGAGACAGAGAGACAGAGACAGAGACAGAGAGACAGAGACAGAGAGAGAGACAGAGAGACAGAGAAAAAGAGAAATTGAAAAGGAGGAAACAGTTATGGTTTGAGTCAATAAAAAATAAGAGGAAAAAATAATAAATTACTAGTAATTATTGAAAACTGAGATTTCACAATGAAGAAATCATGGATCACTGAAATCTACAATTATTTTTTAAAGTTGTGTGTACTGACAGAGAGATAGGATAATAAGCAGGGAAGTTACCCTGATTCTAAGGTACATTATGTTAAAATAGGAAAGAAATAGGAAAGAGAAGATTGTATATGGAAGAGGCCTGTAGCAATTTTTAAAATATTTAAAAATTATATAGTTAATAATTTAACGATTAAATTTTTATAATTAAAAAATATTTTAAAAGACTTCCAAAAAATTTAACAGAATCCATTTCAGCAGAATATGAGCACACAAATGAAAGGCCCAAGTACACACAAAAGGACTATAGAATATTTGTCTTACAAGGTATTAGTCTGTATATTGTATTAGTCAGGTATATTGTATATACCTGAGGTGGAATTCTAGGAGAAGACTGATAGATTATTCTTACATAGTGAACAGAAGACTGAATTTTCAATCAGAAGACCTACCTTGGAGACCTGGTTCTTTGACTTATTCCTAGGTGACCCTGGACATCTGAGCCTCAGTTGTTTGTTTTTTTTTTCCTCTTTCATATTGTATGTTCCCTTTTAGCACTATATCCTATGATCCTATGATGAAGGACAGCTAGGTGGTACAATGGACATCATGGCTGGCCTGGAGTCAACAAGACTCATCTTCCTGAGTTCAAATCAGGCCTCAGACACTTACTTACCTGTGTGACCCTGGGCAAGTCACTTAACCCTGTTTGCCTCAGTTTCCTCATCTTTGAAATGAGTTGGAGAAGGAAATGGCAAACCACTCCAGTATCGTTGCCAAGAAAACCCCAAATGGGATCATGAAAAGTCAGGCATGACTGAAATAACTGAATAACCACAACAGCCAAAAACTTCATAGTTCATCTGGTGAAAGGAGAAGGTAAGAGAAGTCTCCTTCTGCCTTCCTGAAAGCTAATTTCTACTTATCTATAACAGAATTACAGATAAGGAGAATAATTTATTGTGAGAAGGGTAACAGGAATAAACATCAAATACCTGTGCTGTAATACAAAGGCAGAGAAGGTATAATATGAGGTGTATAGAGGAGGACCTGAGGAAAGACCAAGTGGATTATTTATCTGGTGCTTTAAGGTTCATAGGTTATAGACACTATCTCACTTTAGTAGGTGGCAGGCAGAAATACAGGAACAATGCCAAGTGAGAGGTATACCAGGGCAACCAGAGACATAAAGGTAAAGTAGACAACAAATTAGAGATATAATTCCAAGTGATGAGGATTTAGGGCATTGAACTTCTTCAAATGGCTTGATGGCCTCATGTCCTTTGATTCAGATATAAATTATGGGCAGGGCAGGTGATGGGGTAACAGTATACATGACAAAGATGAAGCTCTTATCCAAGAAAAGATAGTTGCACTATCTGAGGAGGAATCCTGAGATTGTAATGTTAACATGGATCTTCAAGTGCTTCTGGGGGAGAGGCCAAGCAGAAAAGTCCAAGAATAAAATAATGAGGTAGCAGTTGGTGATATTCATGGTAGAGTTGGGGGGTGGGCTTGAGAGGTAAAGCAGAAAAAGGGGTTATTTGAAGAATAGAAAAGCTCTCCCTTCTTAAGGTATGTAACTAGGACATGATAGAGAACCTACCAGGACTTGTCAAACCAAATGATTAATAGCCACTCTCTTGACTTATGTGGGTATTAGAGATATTGAGAAAGAATTCCTAAAAAAACAAACAAAAAAAAAACCCCCCAAATCTTGGGCAAGAAACTGAAGACTATAGGGTAATAGGTAATGTTTTATTTATTGCAGACAATTGAAGGAAAAGACTTGACAAAAGAATGGCAGATTTAATAAGTAAACAAGTGTAATGGTAACTATGAGAGTTTAAAGATCTTCCCCACCCATTAATGGGCCTGCCTATTAAGGAAAGCTCAATTAGGGGAGAAAATTTGTTAATTTTCTCATGAGGAACTGGTTCTCAAGGGTCGTGATGCCCTCAGGCTCTGGAAAGTGTATAAATCCTCTGAAGTGAGGTTTTACTTTGGGTGTGACTCATTGGACATGTTTGTTTGGCCAGAGGAGACTCTGGGCAGCTGCTAAGGAGCACCCTCAACTTTGAAAACCCAGATGTTGATGCTTCTCTCTCTGGTAACTACGTATGTGTAGTCAGACACTTATCTGTCTGTTGATCTGTCAGGCAGTTGGAAGCCCTGTCTGTTGATTTTGATTTCTCTGTATTTTCTCTGAAGTTCACAGTGCTGACTTTTTCCCCCTAAGTGAATGATACATGTGCTTGATTAAAGTGATTGTTGACACCTCAAAAGTTGCTTTCCTCTTAGTAAGGCAGATCTAAGAACCTGTACAGCAGGCTATCCTGTGTATGTCGGGGGTCCTTGCTTTTACAACAAGCAAAAAGACTGTCAGAATGGGATTTGGATTTCTTGATGATAATTTTAAACTAAAATATGATAGGGTTTTGGCCAGGCAGCTAGGTTGTTCAATGGATAGTGTACTGGGCTTGGAATCAGGAAGACCTGAGTTCAAATGTGACCTCAGAAGCTTACTAGCTGTGTGATCCTCAACAAGCCACTTAACCTCTATTTGCCTTAATATGCTGGAGAAGGAAATGGCAAATCACTCCAATATCTTTGCCAAGAAAATCCCACAGGCAGCATTGGCTATTATGGTCCATGAGGTCACAAAGAGTCAAACATGATAGAATAACAACAACAATGCTTTTGGCCAATGATGGAGCTCATTTAATAAGGACTAGTAGAAATTTATTTGCCTTGATTCTTGCAAAATCACTGTTGGGCAGTATTAGCATATTATAGAATAGATTTTTATTCAAATATATTCATGTATTGAGTAAAATGACCATTGCAGGTACTAACAACTATGAGATTCTATGCTCATTTCTGACATGATTTGATTAGGTACCTTGGTGCATTATGGCAATGGATTCATGATCTCATTTGTGTGTATACTTTTCCCTATCAATCAATTAATCAACCAATATTTATTTAATATCTACTATGGGCCAGGCATTGTGGCAAGTATATGAAACAAAGAAAAAATAAATATAATTTCTCTCCTCAAGGATCTTGCCTTGTAATGTAGGAGACAAGATATATTCATCACAAGATAAATGTAGAGGAAGAATAATTTAGAGGGGATGGCACTCAGAGCAGGGAATGTGAGGCTTCCTATAAAAGGAGGTATTTAGGCCAAGTCTTCAAGGAAGTTAAGGATTCTAACAATTGGAAGTTGGGAGAGAGACCTTTATAGCATATAAGGCTGCCTTTGAAAAGGCATGGGGATAGGTTATGGAGTGTTGATTATGTGGAAACAGACTAAGACTTTAAAAGTTGATTCTGGAAAAAATAAAGATTGTGAACCTAGGCAACTTGAAGGATGGTAGTAAGCTGGGAAGGTTTGTGGGAAAGATAATCAGTTTTAGACAATTTGAGTTTGAGATGTCTGAGCCACAGTTTAAAATGTCTAAGAGATAATGGGGGGCGGGGGTCAGGAAAGAGACTTTGAACTAGACCAACAAATCTGCGATTCTTCTGCATAGAGATGATAACGTTACAGACCACCTTCCCTACAGGCTTTCTCACCCTGAGTGATTCTTATTTAAATCATTCCATACATCTTCTATTGCTGTTTTACTCAGAATACTTTGGGAAACAGTATAGCACTCAGTTGTCCATTTGTTAGCATTGCTTCTAATGTCATGACTGGACCACCTGCTTCTCTAGTCACCCCTATCCTTTACTGATATCTCTTTCCTTATACTTAAGTCATCTTTAGTAATATCCTTGTCCAGGTTGCTAATCTTCATATGGTGCAATGGATCTGTGAGGGCCAGAGGTCCAAGGCTGTTCTAACAAGCAATCTGTTTACTAAAAACATATTCTAATACCCCCTGTAGAAGCAATTCCCATCTTGAAGATAAAAACAAGTACAAGGTTTGGTCTAAGGGCAGAAAGAGGGTCAGAAATATTTTCTGGAGCATGAATTACCCGTGAAATGCTTTGTCTAGTAGTTTCTGGCTTTGGGAGAGGAATTGTGTTTTATACATTTGATTCTATGGGTTTTTATTATGAGTTTTAAAAAATTTAAACTTTAATTTTAATTGAATTCTATTTTATTTATTATATTATTTTATTTATTTATAATATTTTATTACACTAATTATTATTTTATTTTAAAAAAGTAAAACATTGAACTGATTGAAGTAGATTGAATTTTAGGCTTCATGCAAATCAATGATACAGGCTACTTATATCCATTGTGTACATTTCCACAGTCCTTTGAGGGACCAGTAATTTTCATATGTCTGGAATAGTGATGTTTTATGATCTGTAGCACAGGAGCAATGGTATCAGCCTCAAATAGAAATGGGGGCCTCTAGAATGTTGTAAAACAGATAAACACAGCACACAGGAGGGCTGCTAGAACTGGTTCATTCTTGATTTGGTCAGACTACAAAAGACACTAAGAAGGAGTTAATAATCTTACTTCATTCTAATCTAGCTTTCTCAGAAGAGGATTGCTGATAATGGGAGCACAACTTCTACAGCATTCCCTCATCACCCTTCTTGCAAGGGCCAGTGAGAAGGGATGGCAACTGCCTTTACATCTCAATGGGGTCAGTCAGGACAGACACAGCTTGTGCATCCCCTAAATCCCCTCAAACCTCAATGGAGGCCAGTTGAGGCAAACACAGATTCCCCCAAGCCTTGATGGGGGCCGATCAAGGTATGCATAGCATTCCAGCTTGTGCACTCAACCCTAAGATTCCCCATTCACTGACCAACGCCCACCTGCTTTATCAGGCAGCAGACAAAGAAGGCATATTGCCAGCAATAACCTCACAAGTTTATATCACCTCATCCTTGCATCTCACTGAGTAGCTGCAGTGGATGTTTACATCATTTATCATTATATAATGCTGCATAAGTGTGGTAGAGAGATTTTGAACCACAACTGTGGAACTTACATATCTAGTACCTGGGAACAATAGCTTGTTATGGCTATGGATCCTGGGAAGCTGAACTCTAAGAAATAATTACAAAAATTCACTTCACACACACTACAATCCACCTTACACTAAAATTCATCAAACATACAAATGCAAATATATATATATGTATGTACACACACACACACACACACACACACACACACACATATATACACATCCATTGTGGGCTGCCTATTGACTTAGTTTTAAAGTATGATATGAACTGTGTTTTGTTATATTTTCATTAATTTTGTTAAGTATATCCCAGTTACATTTTAAACTAGTTTGGGCTGAACTTGGAAGTGTTGGGGGCTTACAATGCGCATGTTTGACCTCTTTAGCATAGAGCACCCTTGGGAGAAGCTAGGTATAGAAAAGATGTTTTTCTGTAGCCATGAGCCTTTTTGAATCATCAAAAGCACAATAACTTCCCAAATACAAGTTAGAATGATCTCTTCTTTCTATTTAATTCCCAGCCTAGTTATTATCCACCTTGAGTACTTAAGAAATATGTGCCAACAGACTAACTCAATGGATTGTCCCTGAAATGACATACAAATATCTAAGCAATGCAATATCCCCTTTTTTCTTCCTATGTGGATGCAATTTCTTTTGATTGGCTATGACCTCATTCAAGTAACCCTGTAGTCTTTTTGTGCTCAATGTGATTTTTATATTATGTTCCATAAGGAGTATATGGAGAGTCTCTCCAGTGCTAGGAAATCCCTCTTCTTTGGAGAGCCCTCTCCTGACTGTATTGTTCTCTTGAGACTGATATTTTGCAGATCACTAAATAAAGGTATCTTCAAAACTTTATCTCCATAGTTATATTTATCACTAATACATGTTTTTATCAATTTAACCTAGTAGCATAAATGTTCAAGAAAAAGATGTCACAAGTTACACATGAAATATCTTCATAATTTTACAGAGCTTTACAGAAAAGGAAGAAGGAAGGAAGGAAGAAAAGGAAAGGGGAAAAGTGAGGAAAAGTAAAAAACAAAAGACTGAAAGGAAAAGGAGCAAGCATTACAATACAATATGTCAAAAACTAAACATTTGTATATGCAGAGTAATGACTATGCTAATAGACAGGGATAGAAAATTTGCATAAGACAGACATAATATCTGGTCAAATTCTAGCAAATACTCGGTTTGGTAGCTTGTGAAGAATTTGAATTTTAATGTTATCATTTTAAAGATTTAATGGCTATCTCACTCTATTGCAAATCCTAGTATGTATGTATGTATGTATGTATATATGTGTATGTGTCTGTATGCACATAGATATACCTTTTTTAGAAGAAAAACTTTAATTATATTTACTCTTTTGTTCCTACAGTTTCCTTGGGAGTCTTTCAAAACTTTTCACTGAGAATAGCAGTGCACACTTATAAATCCTGCTACTAAGAGAGTTACAGTAGGACTGGTCGATCTTTTGGTAGCTGTGAACAGAATTATGGTTAAAGCCAATCAGATGTCTGTGCTAAGTCCTGTTTCAGTGAGTCTGCACTGTCCGTGAAAGCCCAAATTAACAAACTGCTTTTCAAAAAATGGAAAGAGAAATTTCACTCGTTGGATTTTCAAATATTTTTGTAGGATTGTATATGCAGATTGAAGGATCTAAAATTCAAGAAGTAATGTACTCTTTGGTTCTATACATAAAAATGCAGAAACCAGAAGTTAAATACTTAGGTATTTGTGACTGGCTTTTTTTTTTTTTGCAGAAAATGTTTATGAAACTTTAAAAGGCTTAATTAAATAGCTCTTGGTTATACCTTTCTTTAAATTAATAATCAAGGCAAAACACTGGCCTCCAGATTCCCTGAACAGTGCAGTTGAATTCCAAAAACAGACTTAGGAATGACAAGACCCAGAATAACTACTGAAACTGTACTGTTTGCATTTTAAAGATTCTTTAAGTCAAGAAATAAGAATTAGCTAGGAAATTTATGGTAGCAGTGTTCATTCTTTTACTAGGGGACTAAAACAAGTCATGGCAACCCAACCAAAGGATATAATCAATCAAAATTCAGTTCAGTAAAAAATGTGTTTTCTGTCTGCATGGCAATGTGTAATGCATTCAACTCTGGGGACAGAGAGACAAACGAAACCAATTTTTTTTTTCCCTTGAGAAGTTTACATTCTAGCAAGGAAAAGAAAATAATTATATACAGGAGAGGTAAATAAAATTTATGTGCAAAACCAATACAAATGAATTACTGAGGGAAAAGTACTAATAAATGAGGGAATGAGAAAAGCACTAGGAGGCAGAGGGGAGGGAGACTGTTCCAGGGACCACGTAAGCAAAGGCTCTTAGTTGTTATAGGGTAGAGTGCAGGGAACGTGCAGTGGACTGGTTTGGCTAAATTGTAGAGCATGAAAGGGAGAACAGTGTGAAATCAATTACACAGGCAAGTAAACCCTTACAATGAAGACAATAGTCCTTCTTAAATCATTAAAACTTCTTACCTTTGTTTTTGGTTCTAGAATTTTTACCCCATAAATTGATATTTGTAATTCAACTTTAGGAGTTTTCTGGCCTTCAGATTTCTTGATATGTCTTGCAAACTAAAAGAATGAAGAGAATTGAAAATCATTTTATTTCTCTTTTTAAGAGTCAAAACATCAACATCTAAATATTTTAAATCTATAATTTAGGCTTTTTTGCTGGGTTTTTTTTTTCATCTTTTTCAACCAATTAAAAGGACTGGATTTATATGATGTCTTTGCTGGCTATTCACACACTTTTTAATCTTCTTATTTGTACCTAAATACAAAACAAGTAATAATCATCTTGTTAATTCTATAAGGCAGACTGAAGTGAAAGGAAAGACATACATATAGGCATCCCCCTCTCTGACTGAGTCATTCCCCAACTGATAAAGGGTGGAAGGTGATTTTCTATATGCTAAACCACAATCATTGCAAAGTAAGAGAAATTATTATTAAATAATAAATTATTGGGGAGATTCCTGATCTTTCCCAAAAATTCACTCCACCTACACTATCATATCTAGATTTGTTTCCCCATCCAAGTAGAAAATCTTGCAAAGAATTTAATCTAAGGTGAATTCCATCCCATTGTGTTCCACTCAGGCAGGGTTTTTTTTTTTTGGGGGGGGGGTCTTTATCATTTTTCTATATTACCCAAGGTTGGGGGTGATTTAGAAGCAAGTGACATAATCAAAATCATATCCCCCAGCCCCCATTAGAACAGGTCTACCTCTCATCATCATACTCATTCTTGTCATTAATTGTTAACTAATTAGAGTTGCTTGCATCTTCAGGAACACCCACTCTTCCAAGGGCATATAAACATTGAGTAGGTTCAGGTGAGGGGTCTTTAGCATTTAAAAGTGTTACTGACCCCTTTTATTAATCATACCCTAGCACAATTAATAAGATGATGAATTACTCAGAAACTGGGTCTCAAACTTTTTATACATCACAAAAGAATTCTTCAAACTCCCAATAAAGTAAATAAAAACTTTTATTCTTATTATAATTAATGATTATTATTATTCCCACCACACACATGAAAAAAATTGAGTAAGAAGCTCTTTCTTACTGTTCAGAATGGCAAGTGAAAAAGATCAATATACTTTTCTATGATTTTGGACTTTTTTGGTCCCTATAGAACACCAGATGTTTGCTGCATAAGGATAAAACACTGACATTTTTGCCATTATGAAGGATATCAACATTTTTTAGGGGAGAAATCAGGAAGAAAATGCCAGGTCTTTGTGTCAACCACCCCACCCCACTAAACAAAACATACCACCATAGCCAGAGTGAAAGGGAGGAGAGGGGAAGTGATTATCATTACATAGTGTAAAATGTTATATTGAAAGGGATGAAGGGGAATGATTACCACTATGGTTTAGGCTAAACATCTAGATTATTTGATGCACTGAATTTGGGCTATTCTGAACTAATTTAAATAATAATTAACAGTGTCAGATTTCTACTCTTCTTAGACCCCTGCCTCATCTACACTGTAATGGGAAAGAGCTCTGGTTTTAGAGTAGAGAGACTAGGACTTGAATCCCAGGTTAGACACTTTTTACAAGATTCACTTCAGATTCCTGGGCCTTTGTTTCTTCATCTGTAAAATGAGATGGTTAAAGACTACATGGTTTATGAGATCCTGTGTTGGTACTTCATCTATGATCCTATGAACCCGTAACTATGAGGAAGTCACTTAATCTTGTTCAACTTTGGTTTCCTTACTAGCAAAATTAAGAAAATACTTAACTATTTATGACTCTGTCCTTTTTGATGAAAATGTTTTTGAAATGGTAAAGTGATACGTAAATGTGAATAACAAAAAAAAACTGTCATTATTATTATTACACCCTGCAAATTATAAAATTCTGATATTGATAATGGCAGCTGAATTAAAGAAAACATTTTCAAAAACATTAATATTTTTTCCGTTCCAGAGTTCCAAGATCTACTAGTTAGTATTCCTAACATCTCATCAAGGTAGTAAACACCCAGGGTGAAATCTGTAGGGTTTTTTTCTATTATAGAACAATCAGCAATTTTTATGCATAGAGTATCTTGTTTTTCAATCCTTTTTTCAGTCTTGTCAGACTCCTCCTGACCCCATTTAGGTTTTCTTGGTAAAGATACCAGAGTGGCTTGCCATTTCTCTTCTAGCTCATTTTACCGATGAGGAAATTGAGACAAATAGGACTAAATGACTTGCCCAGGATCACACAACTAGTAAGTGTCTAAGGCCTGATTTGAATTCAGGAAGAAGAGTCTTCCTGACTCCAGGTCCAGCACTCTATGTATGCACCGCGCCTATTAGATGCTCCTTTTTTTCTACAGACAGAAAGAATACCGTTAAAGGAGAAGCACCTTTTATTCCCTTTTAGAATCTTCAGGATAGCTTTCTTTTCTTTTTTTCCTGGAATAGATCAATGACTTTATCAGGATAGGGAATTCCCCCACAATGCAAATCTGCACACTCTCCTGAGACACTGTGAGGTTAAGTTATTTGCCCACCATCACACAAGCAGGATAATTTAGAGACAGAACTTCGACCCCAGGTCTTCCTGACTCCCAGGAGAGCTCTCTGTCCATCATGCCCCTCTCCTTATGAAGATTTTCTGGTAATAAGATTGGGATACAGGCTGAACCTGGGAACCCAACAGTCTTAGAATTCTTGGATGTGTAAATGCCCTTTACCCAAGAAGGCTGGCATGTGCTTTGCAAATTATGGCCTTAGAATAATAACAATAATACAGTAAAGTAGCTGACATTTATAAAGTGCTTACTATGTGCCAGGGCCTGTGTTAAGAAGTACTTTACAATTATTTTCTTATTTGACCCTCACAACAACCTTGGGAGGTATGTACTATTATTATCCCCATTGTAGCAGTGAAAAAACTAAGGCAAACAGAGATTAAGTGACTTGCCTAGGATCATGCAGCCAGTCAGTGTCTTAGGTTGCATTTGAAATTAAGTCTTCCTGATGCCAGGCCCAACATTCCAATTGCTATATAAGTATATGTTTGCACACACATATATGTGTATAAATACTTATGCATACACACATATAAACACACACACTCTCACAACAACTCTGAAGTATGTAATAACCATTTTGTGGCTGACCTAGTTGACTGCTTAATGTTCCCTCCAGTCTCTCTCTCTCTCTCTCTCTCTCTCTCTCTCTCTCTCTCTCTCTCTGACTCTCTCTCTTTCTCTCTCTCTCTCCCCTTATTTACAGTATAGTTCACTGGGAGAGGCATTCTATAGTCACTATGTTATACTCTTGTACTCTGCTCATATAACTTTTAATTCAGGGGAAATATAATTACACATTTTATAGTAAAAGTATGAGAATTAAGTTACAGTTTAATTGTGTACCCAACAAACTTTTGCTCATTGCTGCTGCATAATGTAATAATAGACACAGATTATAGAATTTAGGATTTAGAGCTGAAAGGCATCTTTAAAATCATCTAGTATGATCCCTCCTTATGCTCTCCCTCCCAAAATATTTATACCTGAGGATGTAAAGGGAATTGTCCAAAGTCATGCAGATTAAAATAGATGGTAGAGTTGCTATGCTTTGGAATCCCTCATTGGGGGAATGGAGAACACGGGACTTATGAGTTTTGTTTTGTTTTCTCCATTTGAGGTGGTTGATTTTTTTTTCCTGAATGATTGGTTGGCCTAAGTACTTTTTTGGATGCAGTACCTATAAAATACCCACAGGTATTTTGAAAGAGATTTTTCTGTAAGATCCTTGGTTTTACTCTAATGTAGATCTTCTGTCTGCACTGGCACCAAAGTCCCTCTCAAAGAATGCAGATGGATTTGTTTTTCTTTTCCTTTATGATTTTCCCTTTCTATACTGGTGCAATGAAGACAACTTGAGTTTTCATATAGGAATACTGACCTAATAAATCATTTTCTCTAATATTACCTCAATGTGTCTGAGCCAATCAACTCTTGATTACTTCACAGATATTTTAAGCATGGCTCTAAAGGGCTATTCTAATGAGCCATTTCCTAAGGAAAAAAATAAGCAACAACTCAGGAAGTTCTTTTTACATCTCAAGCCATGAGCATTACAGTGACCTTTGGCAAGTCACTGGGTAACCTTTTGGAGTTTCTAAGAATTGGCTCCAGAACAGTCACTGTAATTAAACTTAGCTACTTAGATTTTTTTTCCCCTTTTCTGCTCAGGTAGATAAATGAATAACAAATTAATTGGTTTCACCAATCGTTTTCTGCTTTATATTAGAATCACTGACAGTTTGAAAGAGACTATCAATTTTCACCTCTTCATTTTGTAGATGAGGAAACTGAGACCCAGAAAGTTTATGAAACTTGCCCAAGGTCACAGAATTAGGGAGAGAAGCCCAATCTCTTGATTCAGAATTCATTTCTTTTTTCTTTATACAACACTGCTCCTTTCAAATGATGAAGTAGAAATTTTATTTTCTGTTTCTATGATGGCAGTTTTACATACACACTCATACATATATGTCAGTGTTTATGTATGTATATACATATATATGTCCATGTATGTATACATACATATACATTTGTAATTTTCACATAATTGCAAATTTCAGTATACTGTATTTTTCAATCTATTTAAACCATAAAGTTCTTTCAATTTCTCTAAATGTTATCTATACCTTAAAGTTCATTATATTTTGCATTTTTCTTTTTCCCTTCTACTCTCTATCTTTTCTACTTAGACACTTTCTGTATAGGCTCTGACATCTTTCCATTTCAGTCTGAAAAAATTCTGACTATTCTCTCTTAAACTTTCTTTATTCTCTCACAGTATTCATGTTAAATCTTAAAATGTTCTTACAATTTGACTTTACATTAGAGAAAATTATATGCAGAAGATTTTAATGCTCTTTTGGGAAAGGTAATCTGGGTAAAATACTATGGATGTTGTTTGGTCAAGCATCACTCTATTTTGGGGTTCTCTTGGCAAAGATACCAGAGTGATTTGCCAATTACTTCTCCAGCTCATTTGAGTAAACTGAGGCAGATAGGGTTAAGTAACTTACTCAGGATCACCTAGCTAGTAAAAGTGTGAGACTGGATTTGAACTCATGAAGATGAGTCTTTCTGATTCCAAGCCCAGTACTCTGTCTACTGTGCTACGTAGCTGCCCTAAATACTATGGATACCCTAGAATTATTAGATTAATAATGAATTCACAGCATGATTACTTGAGTATATGACTGGAAGAGTTTAACTCAAGAAATACCTAACAATTTTATGTATTGTATTTTAGTAGCTGGACAAAAATATCAAACTGGAAAGAAACTAATGATAAATATTAAAAAGTGGGTCAAGAATAACAAACTAATTAAAAATAATCTCAGAAGAGAATCAGAGGAATATAAGGAAAGCTGGCCTAGAAATTAGTAAACCCAGGTTCTAATCTCAGGTCTGTGTCTCCATAGAATAACTGCAAAGAGACCAGGTGGTATGGCAGATAAAATGATAAACTTGGAGACAAGAGAGACCTAGATTCAAATTAGGCTGAGAATGTCATTTAATCTCATTGATCTGCAGTTTCTTCATCTGTAAAAATGTGGAGAGGAATATGACCTACTTCATAAGGTTGTTATGAAAAGAATCTAATTCTAATGTTGTTAACCTGAGGTCTTTGTTTGATAGATTCTAGGATATTGGTGAATTTGCATTTTTGAAAAAATACCTCAAATACCCAACAGTACTTTTATTTTCATAAATGTTTAACTCAAAAGCATCATTTCCTTCAATTATAAATGCAGGCAACAAGCGTTATTTTGAGAAGGGGTCCATAGTATTCATCACATTGCCGAAAGGGTCCATGATACAAAAAAAAAAAAAAAAGCTTATGAATTCTGGATCTTATTAGATAATTTATTAAAGCACTTTGGTAACTTTAAAGCTTTGGTTTTACTGACAATTTAGGGGGCTGAAAAAGATGACTTCTGAGATCTCTCAGCTCTAGAGGTTAGATCTTGTGAATTTGTGTGAATTACTAGTATTATTGCATAAATTTCCATTTCTTTGTCTCAGTTTCTATATCTGTAGAGATTTCTATCCAATTATATCCAAGAAAAATTTGGAAGCATTAAAACTTCATACCCAAACATATATATAACACATGGATGTGAATACCCCCTAAAACATAAAGCCTTTAAAATGCTTTTTTACAATATATTCTATCATACTAAATTATATTTAAATAAATGTCATATGGTGAAATTAATATCCTATATGTATAGTCAAAAGACCTGAGTTTAATATTCAGTACTTAATACCTCTATGATTTTCAGAATATCGTTTAAACTCCCAGGCTTTCCATGTTTTCAAATTAAAGAGGTTGGACTAGACAGCCTCTAAAAGTTTAATTACAATCCCCAAATGTTAAATTTCAAAGAAAAGAGTAAATTTAAACAGGAAAGCAAATTCAGGGCATTGTATTAATATACCAATGGCATAATTTTAATGTATAAAAGTTTGACTCATTCTTATTTCATTTAACTGCAAATTTGTCTAAACAAGGTAAGAATTTTTAAGTCTTTTATAATTCAGTAAAACTCATAGGAAAGTAAACATCCATGTGCTTGCTTGAAGGAAATTACATTTACCACTGTGATTTTTTTTTAATCAACCAAGAAATATACAAATAAAAAAGGGTTGGGAGGATGATGGAAAAATAAAAGGAGATTTTCACGATAGTCTAAAAGTCTGATTTTTTACAAATTCAGGATTCAAAAGACGTCTAGAAACAGGCAGCTGAGCATCTTTAAAAGTCTGAATCACATTACATATTAACGATGCTAACAATTCACTACAAAACATTTTATGTCTCAAATATTTTTAGTCCCTGGCTCTTTGTGAGTCTGACCAGGCTGTTACTCATTTCATCCAGAAATCCAACACATATCCAATCCAATCCAATCCAATGACATAGCAGCCAGTGAGTAAAACTATGGGGTGACTTCGTGGAGCAAATAAAGTACAAACGGTTGGAGCCATGACAAAATGATGGATGTCGAACTTCTAAGCCCTGGCAGATGGAAGTACACACACCCACTCAAAGCAGAATGCATATGCCAAAAGAATGGGCAGGAAACTGAGGTGGGGGAAGGGTACATAGAATGCATCACTGACTGAGGGCCTCACTTTTGCAATGGAGCATTGGCGCCACCTGCTGACAATAGCAGCAACCTTCTTGCAACAAGCAAAATGAATGAGGAGGGTAGGTTATGGGGTGGGCAAAGACAATAGGAAACTTTTAAAAACCTAAAATATACACAATTCTTGGCGCTCTTTAGTTGAGCGAGCCTGACACCAAATTAACTTAACTGCCGTAGCTATACTAAAGACAAAAGCATTTTTCAATGAGTGGCAGATTATTGGTCAAATATTCGTGCTTTACTATATTTGAAGAAACAAAAAAACTACTTATCAGGAATAGATTTAAAAAAAAAAAAACTATACACACTTGGCTGTATTATTTTTATTTCAAGTCAAATCTATTTTTAGTAAGAAAATTTCATAAAACATATAAATCCTCACAAACCATTTAACTTCTATAATATTACTTAGAAGTTACTTGTTTTCTTTGAATCCTTTAAAAAATGTTTTTGTTTACTGACTGAAATATTTAAAAAAACCAAACCCTTATAAAATCAATATCATACATGCTTGTAATAAATTCCAACTGAAGCAAGTTTAAATTACAAAACCTTCTCAATGTTGGAAAATAGGCAGGGAATATACAATTTCAAACAGGGTGTCAAGGAATAAGAATTACTTCACTGATCACTTTTTACAAGTTTGTGGATTCTCTGTTAAATTTTATGATTCTCATCTATAAATCATAGATAATAGGATTTAGAATGAAAAGGAAATTTAGAAATCATCTAAGTAGTTAAATTCTCTGATTTTACATATGAAGAAATCAAGACCCACAGAGGCAGAGTGACTTGTTTAAGGTCACATTGTTTGTAAATAGGAGAGCTGAGTTGCATACCTATCTTCTGAAATATTTCTATGGACATATGTACCGTGCCCTTGAAATCCGTGACAAGTCACTGCAAAGTTGAAGCATCTCCAAATGCCTGAAAATGTTTGGTCACACTAAGACCAGAACTTTCTCTAGCTTTAGGAACAATATTATAGACTGGAAATAAGTGGTCTCTTATTTCTGTACAAATACACATAAAATCACATACATAATACTCAAGAGGTTAACTCAAGAGGGGAGCATGTCTCAAGACCACATGTGTCCCTGTAGGTCCCAAGTGCAGCCCTTTGATTGACTCCAAACTTCACAGAAAAAATTCTTTTGAGGATGTATGAACCTACAGATAACATTGTAACATAATACAGTATAGATAAACAATTCTACTTCTTTCTCCTCTTCACTTCAAGTGCTAGATAGCTCTGATCTGAGAGCTTCAATATAAAGGAAATATTTACCACTAACAGTGAACCCATGAGATAGCCCTTTTTTTATTTTTTTTTCCTAATGTAAGCTAGCTCAATTGAGTATTTTTTAATGCCAAACTAAATATAATGAAATGGTTTTATTCCTTGAGGAGTTTGAAGTGGGTTTGCAAGAGAATTTCTAAAAACTGGTGAAGCTAACTGAAACAATTCATGAATAACACCATACCCCACCAAACCCCAAACCCCAAAGTGTGCATGAGACAGGTTTGTTTGGTTTTTTTTTTGTAAAGACATAAAATCTTTGGAAAGAAGGAAATCTGGAGAAGGGAGGGGCCATTCAAATTTTAAAAATCCCAGGGAGCTTTATTTATTTATTAATTTTTTTTGAGGTGGGGTACTATTCGAGGAAATATCCTGAGTGCAGAGTATTATGTAAAAAAATTCTAGGGGAAAATCCTGCCAAAAAAGGGTGGGTGGGGTTTCCTATTAAGTTGCCAGCTCTGCTGTGTAACTCTGCAGTTTTAGCATCAAGGAACTGTAAACTGAACAGTTCCTAATGACTGCTCATGTAGCTTGCCAGACCTTCCTATGTTTGATGACTGAGATATCGTTGGGAATTGCCTTTCGTCCAAAATAGCACTTTAAAATATACTTCCTTCTAGAGCCTTGGTGAATAATTTAACAATTTATGAAACACAGTCCTTCCAGAAGAACAAGGTAGGGGGGGGGGTGGAAGGGGTGTGCATGCAGTCTGTGTATAGCAGGGATGCCTAGTTTGGTCATGAGTCTCCTATTAAAGAGGCTGGGTTAACAACCCTTCTGTTCATGAACAGTAATGGTAAGGACTATGCATATATTTATAAAATCTTTAAGTTTCAATGATTTTATTAAAATCACGTATGACTAAAAACAAGGCAAGGTATTTCATTTAGTTTTACCTATGGATATAATGAATGACACGTGTGAGTTTATCCTCCCACACAAACACCCCAAAAAGCTTTCTTGAGCATTTCGAGGCATAACCAGAATATCTGGTGATATTCATACAATGAAGCGTCTCTTAATAAGTTAAAACTGCAAGTGCCCCAACATTAGTCATGTAATGAATTTCGACCCATCAAACAAAATCTTAAGATGTGAAAATACCTGACGTGCTTTATGCCCTCCATGTTGAATCGCGTTCCCTACCTTTAATTTTCTAACCGCATCTCTCACAACTTCGGTACCTTTGGGCTGTTCCACTTCTGTACTGCCAAGAAACTGAAAATTGTCATCTGTGAGACATGAGTCACATAGGATTGAATCACTCTGCAATGCAAATTTTCAAAATATGCTTTGAAAACTAGATAAAACAATCTTATTTAAACTTTAAGAGAAATGAATGCCTTTTAAAAATCCCTTTAATATAACTTAGAATTGACATTATTTCATGTGTTAGCTGGGTACTTTTCTATTCAAGAGTAAAATAAAATACATTACAAAAACAACAACAACAAAAACCCCAAACTACTGCTGCCCCCATAAGTCTCTCCTTCCCCAAACAAGTCCACAGCAGAACTCTAATATGAAAAAGAAATGCTACAGCTATTGCATTAGGGAGAGGGAGAGGATGAGCACCTGTGATTTCATTGATATAAGGAATTCTCAATGGAAACTCCATCTCTCAATGCAGGCCAGCACCTTCTCTACAACTTAACAGTCTCAGAGAGTTGCCTAAAACATTGAGGGGTTAAACTATTTGGCCAAGGCCATACAGTCAAAGATGGAACATATTTTATAAGATTATACTAGTGCCAAACAAATTAGTTTTCCAAGATAAAAATTCAGTGATTATCCCCATATTTTAAAGCTGAAGCCTTCTTTTAATAAAAAATATCAATCTTTATATTTTAGTTTAAAACTTCAACAACACATGATAATCTGCTCAAACTTTTCTAAGTATTGTTTTAACGAATTTCTAGTTTTAACTACAAAAAACATGGACACTTGTCTTGTTACGAACAGTAATCTTCTGTCTCTAAAATTATGAACATTCTCCTGCAGGCTTCAAAAGTATCTTCATGGGGCATTTTAAAAACATGTTACAAAGAGATCAGGAAACCTGACAAATTTTAATATCTTGTACAGCTGTTATCTAAAATCTTTGCTAGACGTTACACTTGTAGTACAAAAATGACAATACTTAAATCACAATAGTTAAAGTGTATAAGACTCTTTGAAAAACGCTATGAAGGAGTGGTGATGGTTAATAGCTGACTCTTGCAAAGAGTTTTGTTACATAAGGAGAAATCTGTAAAACTTAAAATGTTATTTGCATGTAAACTATTATGATTACTGAATATATGTCAGAAATTTGGGTCCTTAAAAAAAACAACCCTACCATAAACATGAGTTTATATGTCCTAAATACTGGTATCATATTTAGCCTAGTTTAATTTGAAGATCATATCCTTCTAGGAAATAAAATTCTGAAAAATGAACAAATATAAAAATTAACAAGACTATGAAGAGATGAAGTCAATATTTTACCTTCATTTCTATAATAACTAAATTCACTAGCAAAATTTTACATTCCCTTTTCTTTTGCATTAAGAAAGAAGGTAAGACAGTACTCGTTATAGTCAAACTTTATTCATGGCACCCTCCATCAGTTCATTAAGCACTATTGTCATGGAGCAAATTCTTACTCCAGAGTTGAAATCTGTATTCCAAGAAGGCTGCACCGATACATGACAATGCAGCTCCACCCCCATCACTACGTTGCTTTGTTCTTCACTCAAAGTGCCATTTGCAAAGCAGAACTGTCTAACTCAACACTACAAACGCAGTCAATATTTACCCATGTAATGGGAGGACTGACCAGTCAAGGCTGAGACCTTGAAGGATACAGAGATATTTCCTTGCCTGGTTCCAGCCAAAGTGACTGATTGCAAAGTTTTGGGAGCTACTTCCAGTGAGGCATGACTGAGAGGCTGCTATGACATGGTCATGACAGAATATTTCCCAGTTGGCTGAGAAGCCGAAAGAACCGATGACTTGGATGTTGCTTAATTTCCAAACCAAAGGGATGTTCAGACAATACTTCATTAACTAAAGTAGATCTGCTGTTTAGGATTCTCTGAGAAGAAAGCAAATGCCCTATTCAGTATGTGGTTGTCATATGTCCTTGGGCACATGGTGCCTGGTTCTTTTGTTGTTTCTTCTTTCCTGATAGTTAGGGTGAATGAGTATTCTAAGAAGGGAGAATGTAAGCAATTGTGTGAGTTTTAGATTTCAATCAGAGGATATGTTGGCAAACACAGTTAGTATAAGAGTCCACCAGAAGTGGCAGAGACCAGTGCCAGAGGAAGTACCTCCAGATGGAGGTAGAAAGGCAGATACTGCAGATGGTGGCAACTTCAGAGATTACGACCTCTCATGATGGAAGAGAATGCACCAATCCAAGGGAGATACACATAAAGGGAATTTCATAAGAACTCCACAAAGGGAGGAATGGACTTCTGAGGCCAGAATCCAGAACACATGTATTCCTTAAACATGTACTTTTAAGTTTGAGCACACTTTCAAAGGGACCCTGTGTGTGCAGGGGGAAGGTACACACTAGTGATACTTTAAAACTACTGTTATTGCTGAGAAGTATACTTTTCAGTAAAGACCTTTTGTAAAAGCTAACAAAGGCCAACGGGTTCATTAATAAATGAAAGAACATTAGCAGGAGTGCTGGAGAGATAGTGTTAAAAATTCCAGTCCCTCAATGCTAATCCTAGAATCCTGGGAGGAGCAGCAGTCCTCTACCTGTGAGAACCCCAGATGGACAGTGAGGATGTAAGTTAGGAGGCTGAGCTCAGAAGGAGTTCTGCACACCTAAGAAAGACCTATCCTTTCACTTATATCCCCTTCTCTCTAATTACACATCCCCAAACATAATTCAGCCCCCCATCATCAGCTCTCTCCTTAGCCAAAGAGGAAAAATGGCCCACATATACCAGGTGGTACAATTATTAGAGGAAAAAAATGCTGGCTATAACTGAGAAAAACAAATTTGTGTGTTAACTGTGTTTTCTCTGTCTCCATCACGCCACTGAGAGATTAACCATTGTTTTGGGGGGGTCTAAGAATATTCAAAAAAATGGGACAAGTACAAATGAATTATTGGTAATTATTGATTTATTGGGTGTTATTTAGGTCAACAATGGCCTGAAAGTGTTTCAGAAACTGTTTTTGGAAGAAAATATTCATAATCTGGCAGAAATTTCAGAAATTTGATTGCTACGTGCAAGTAAGGCCCATATGGGAAAACTATGGAAGGCCTCCAAATAGTTTCTAAATAAATCAACCTCTACTAGTGCTCCAGAAAACTATTAAAATTTTAATTCACCATGTCCTTAATTAAACCATATGAGTTAGGAGCACAGGGAGAATTACCTGAACGAGAGTAGAAATCAAATTAAATTAGAAAGTGTGTGCTGACTCATAGATACATGCTCATTTCTATATCAGTTAACACATGGACAGAGCCATACCAAGTAATGAGAGATAATCTGCATATAAGTAATTAACTTTAAAGTGAAAAATCTGTGAATATTGATGACAATATATTCTTTATATTCTCTCCTTTTTAAAAGAAATTTTTTAAAAATACTAATATATTTTGCTTGGATTTAATACTGTATATCTAAAGTGTCAAAAATATTATGAGATGCTCAAAAACTCAATGTAAATCTTTTTGAAAAAGTGACATCCTGTTGATGACACCATAGCACTTGGCTATGTCAGCTATATTAGAAACAGAACAAAAAAAAATCTGAGTCATCCAAAATTGTTGGCTCTTTGGTTCTGAGTTTGTCAGACTCAGAAAAGTTGCACATTCACAACTAATTTTCTTTCATTAGATTTTAAATTCAAATCTTTAATGTCTCCTAAGTCCCTTTCCATGGAATGTAATATTTTATATACTGTGCTTATCACTAATACCAACAGAACGAATTCAAGTGTGTTGATATTTTAATTGGTTGCGACTTATTGCTGCTGTTTGGAACTACGCAATTTGTTCCCCTCCAAAGGGCTAGTTTCTGCATAGAAGCTATTGCCATATACACACAAAGTGGGGCTGCAATGATGTTTTAATTAAATCATCATATTTAGGAAATATATTTGCTATTAATTTAGAAAGTTAAAAGGATGCATTTTGAATCAGGAAAGTCTTCCTGAGCTAGTCTCAGTGCTTTCTTCCTTCTTGTCTTTATTTCTTAAATCTGGAAGCTCTATCTCCCATCTCATCTCAGCTTATTGAAGTAAAGAGGGCCAATTCAGGTGATCCTATTGACCTAGGTGGAAACTAATGCCTCTTCCCACCAAACCCTAATAATGCTTTGTTTCTTCCTAATGCAATTATATATGAATTTGCATCATACTTATCTACATACATATCTTCTCTACTCCACTAAGTTATAAGCTCCTTCAGAAAAATGATCTTGCCTTATTTGTTATTTTTGTTTGTCCTTCAGTGCCATGTACTTAATTAGAGTTATTTTCGGGTTAATATGGTCTTGAACAAGCTGCTGTCTTGGTTCCCTAAGTGCAATATGAGGATAAAATAACAATAATTAGACCCATGATAAATAATAAAGTTGCATTCATCCTCTGAGATTGTGCAAAGGGAATTGATGATCTATTTCAAGAGTTTCTGAGATAGTTCAATGAAAGAAATAATATGTGAGATGCCATGCAAGATATTACTAATTAATGACAATTATATCCTTTCAAAATTTTTGTCTACTTTCTAGGCTAGGTACCAGCCTAACACATACTTTAAAACTTAACTTTCCTTTTATTTTTATTTGAATTCAGAACAAAACTTTTAAAGTATTTTACCTAATGATGCAAGAAGGACATGTATTTTCAATATGATGAAAAATAATCCACCATGAATAGAAAGCAGGGAAGTGCTATAAATCAATATCCACAAAAAGAAGGTTAAAAAAAATCTCAGTTTTAATATCCCTGCTCTACTACCTGAAAGATTATTTGCTGTGTGTTGAGGTAGCTTTTATTGTGTTAGGCAATAGTGCATGATAAATGAAACCAATTTCCCCATGCAGAAGAGTCAGAACAAAAAGTTCTTTGTGGCAGCTGATACTGTCATTAGTAGATTTTCCTTTATTGCCATTTTAAGCATTTAGGATTGTATAGGCTGTTTGTATAAACAGCTCACAACTCAGATAAATTTTGTATTGGAAAAGTCAATATTTAGATTAAGGGGAAAAGCCTATTTTTCTTTTTATTTCAATATATTTTACTCCAGATTTGATTCTCAATTTTCCATACCTTGATTCATTTAGAAGTATAAGTACAATATTCAGAGTCACTGGCTATGGATAACAGATTGCAAGTACTGATTAGGCCTCAATGAATGAATGTGATGCATTCCTTTGGTTTATAGAAGGGATTTCCTTAAACAGTTAAAATTTCCTATGAACTGATTCCACATTGAGTGTTTTTTGGGTCATAATAAAAGAATTAAATCTTCTTGCTAAATAATGCATTCTTACTCTACTGATCAGGCAGCCAGGTAAGGTGTTAGTGCAAAATTTTAAAATGCTTCAGAGGAAAATATAACGGAAGATGATGACTAGGAGACAGTGGGAGCTATTATCTTAACAAATATAGAATTAAAGGACAACTTTTTCTTTTTATGACTCTGGATGGTGCAAATATTTATTAAACACGACACATGTTTTCACTGGCCTTCTGTAGTACATCAAATGCTTATAGGAAATGAATAGTGTTTAATATGTCAGCTACAAAGAAAGTATTTGGGAAATGGAAAGCAAACTTCAACTGTTGCTAAATAAATAGTAGATCTTCTGACCTCTATATTTATCTAAATAACTCAATCTAAGCATTTTACCATTTTAGTTAGATATGCTGTAGATATGAAATGATTTCAATTTATTACAATTTGAATTAATGAAATAATTTCAGGTTTTGCTCACTATTTGAAACAATATTTTTAATAGTTATGCATGCATTTATTTAGGCACATATACACATGCATATATGTTTATATGCTCACATAAAATTTGATTTTACCAAATAAGATAAAATATTTGTCTTGCAGAATTAAATAATGAAAAGTTAAGATATGTTTTGATAAGACATGTCTTTTTACCACAGCTATTGTTGATTTGTCTTATCATAAACAGAAATGTTTTTCTCCTAAAATATTCTTCTAAAATGTATTTACTAGTATTTCCTTTCACTGTAATACCTTGCCCCCTTTCTTTTGTTAAGCATGTTCCAACAACATTGTCTGTGCTCCCCCACAAGACACTGTGAACACTTGCTTGATTACCATACTTGTGAATCAATTTAAAATTTTCTAAATAGCATAAATTTTGAACGGTCCTTTTATGACTTGTTTTTCTTCCAGTAGAGAGCAGTGTTGGACATCATATCACAACATTTATAACATCTTTTCTTGATTCAAAAATGTTATTTCAAGAATGGCTCACAGAATTTTATAACACCCATTTCGGGTGGGAATCAGACTAGCCAACAGGAACAGAACCAAATGGTAAAAAACTGCAAAACCTCACAGGGAGAAACATGGAAAGTAATGAAATGTTAAGCTGTTGCTGAAAATATACCTTATTCAAGTTAATTTCGGTAGCACTCAAAACAGCCTAATATTCTATGTACAAACTTTGAATTGTGGCCAAGAATGGGGTGGAAAATGAAAGCACATTATAGTTTTAGAATGTGAACCCTTCATCTGTCATTAAAAAAAAAGAAGTCAAAGCTAATAGTTTCATGACTTTCAGATAGGGTTAAGCAGGCGGTGCAGTGGGATACCACGCTGGATCTGGAGTTCTGAAGACTTGAGTTCAAATTCCTCCTTTGTGGACATTTACTAGCTATGTAAACTTGGGCAAATCACTTAAATCTGTTTGCCTCAACTTTCTCATCTATAAAATCTACTTCCCAAGGTTCTGGTGAAGATCAACCGAGATAATATTTGTAAAGGACTTAGCAACAGAGCCAAACACATAGTTAGTACTACAAAAATGCTAGTTATTGTTAGGAAACTTGGGCAGATCATAAATAATATATAGTAATAAATCATTTGGGAAGCATGAAACAAATGGGGGTGAGGATGAGATAGGAAAGCTATCTCTGAATACCTAGTGGTTATTTGAACATTTAATTGAGATGGTTTGCCTGAAATTATCTTACCTCCACCTGAGTGATGAAACCAATGCATAAACTTTATTGTCACCTGACTGCACCCAGGAGATATGCCATAGTGGTCTAAGCCAATTTAATTTTACGGTTCTGATTCAGCTGACTTGTCATGTCACAATGCCAAGAAATGCAGGGGGGAACACAATAATGAATGAAAACTATTAATAGTGATTTGAGGGCAGGTCAGACATAATTAGGTTTTAAACCATTACCTAATTAGAGGCACCATTATCTCAGAATATATAAAAATGTTACTAAAAGGATGGTTACTATTTCCAGTATGTAAATAATATATTTTGAAAGATTTTTTTAAACTAATGGAGTATTCAGTTATATTCAACATCATATTTTCTGAGTGGCTGGTATTTAAATTTATTGTACTTAACTTTTCAGGGTCAGCTAGGTGGTACAGTGGATAGAGCGCCAGTGCAGGAGGACCTGAGTTCAAATCTTACCTCAGACACTTGTCACTCACTAGCTGTATGACGTTGGGCAAGTCACTTAACCCCAATTGCCTCATCCTGGGTCATCTCCAGTCATCCTGATGAATATCTGGGCACTGGATTCAGATGGCTTTGGAGGAGAAGTGAGGCTGTTGACCTGCACAGCCCTCCCTCACTCAAAACAAAGTCAAGTGCAAGTCATGTCATCATTTCTCTGATGGCATGGTCTTCTTCAGCAATGAAGGACGAACACACTAACTTAACTTTTCAGAACTAATTTGCTTTGATGATTCATTTTGTTGTTATTATTATATTATATTGGGAGTGAAGGTCATGTGTTTGTGATTAACTTAATGCAACTTTTTCTCATATAATATCCCAAAGTTAAACCCAGAAAACTAATCAATGATAGGTAAGTCAAGGTACAGTCGTTGGGGGGTATTGCAGAGAGTGGGAATAGCTATTATTTCCATCTTAGCATATATATATATATATATATATAATTTCTTTGATTCAGGATGCAGGATATTCTAGGTTATAAATACAGAACTGTATCAAAATTTGTTCTGACAACAAGAAAAGTAACTTGTGACAGAAGTGGCTCTGATTCTAATGGCTCATAATACTCTGGGCTATAAATCCAGATTAGTGATATATCTAGTTACTCACATGTAGCCTCCTCCATTAGAATGCTTGCTCCTTGAAGTAGGGATTCTTTTTCTTTTTATTTGTTTATCAGTGCTTAGCATAGCACCTGGAATATAGTAAATACTCAATAAATGCTTGTTGATTGACTGAAATATGAAATAATCTTCAGTCCTGCATAGGTCTCTCCCATTTCTAAATGGAAGGTAGCAGAGTGTTCGATAAAGGTATGAGAGAAGGTGCTAAGAATTACACAGTTTTCAGACCACCTCTAAACATAAATTTAATTGATTCTGTTCTAAATTTGAGATCCTTGACCAGTGGGCAGTGATAAAGAATTCTACTGTAGGAACTGAATCTTATTAACATTATAATTATGGCTAAAACTGAATCTAGAAAATAAAAGAAAATAAGAGATCAACTGAAGAACGGTTTAGAGATTCTCCTTTAAGAAAGTCAAGAAAAGAATTGACTTTATTTTGTGTTCAGAGATAACAAGAAATACTATTTCATGGGGTACTTTGTCTTTTTATATTACAGTATTGTATGATAAGCATTTGCAAACAGACCACCAGGAAGATAATTGCAACCCATGTGCCAACATTTTTTGCTAAGATAAAGAAGCAAAGAAAGTCTATGGAGAATACAGTTAAGACCATTTTAATTAAATAAAAAAAAACTTTAATATTCCACAACTTCAATGCAGAAGAACTGGGCAATAGTATGACTACTTTCTGTAAGATATGGAATCAAGATTCTAGGCCTATTGTTTTGCTATTTTGCCTCTGAAGGATTGGTATTACTGCAAGGAGCTGTAGTTAGACTAGATAATGCTATGGGAAGGATTATGAAAAAGAACTCTCTCCTAGGAAACCTTGCTGCCTTCAGGAGAACAATGAAAACTTGTCTAACTTGTTATAACAAATTATCTGTTAACATATTTTCTCAGAATATTACCACCCCCACCACCTGCCACTCAGTCTCTAAGCCTAACTAGCTTTACTTCGAAAAACTTTTTTAATTTCCTAACTTTGTATAACCTCATAACTATGAACCATTCTGTTTAATTATTTTGTCATCTCAAATGATTATAAAAATGCCTTGCCCATGTTGGTGAAGGGTTGGCTTTTGCCATAAATTTAGTGAATCTAAAGTCTAGAGTCTTCTTTTCTATAGTTATTTTTTTTTTCTAACTGCAAGGACTAAAGGCTGTTTTTGCTAAGCAAGAAAAAAGAGAATACTGAGCTAGTTTTTCAAAAAGAAGAGAGTCATGAGGTCCAGGATACGGTCAGAAAAAGGGGGAAATACACCAAAATTATATACATATATATATATATATATATGCACACATACATACATACACACACATATATATATACATATATAATATTCTAATAAATGGAAATGATTGGTTACCAATGTGAAAGTCATTTCTGTGTTAATGATCAGTCTATCAACTTGTAAAATCAAAATCAATACTAAATAAGAAAAAAAATTACACACAAATGAAGTGACTGACCTATTTAAAGAAGCTGTTGATTCCAAAAAAAAAAAAAAAAAAAGGGAACGGTTTGGGGACACTGACTTATCCTGTCTCCATTTTCTAAGCAAGATTAATATAAATTGATTGCTACAATAAAGAGACCAAAATAGACTAGAAAATGTCTTAGCATTCAAACATTTAATCACCTTGCTTCAATGGAGATATATGAAGGCCAAAGGCAACACTGGTTTAGAAAATAAACTTATCTTTAAAAAGTTACAGAGAATGGTGAAAGATTATGAACAATAATATCTTATAAAACAGTGAGATGCAAGGGGCAGGGAAGCAAGTTTAGAGAAAGCTTGGCAAGAAAGTCAGTTAATACAGTGCATAGAGAAAAAAAAATCAATGATAAATCTGGAAAGGGAACAACAAAAAGTTGGGGGAGGGTGAGAAAATGTCAAGATTCCTATTACAAAAAGTATTTTCTCCCTGAAAGGAAATGAAGGCATACATTTGAATTTATCATCATGGCTTTCAATGTGCTAGATGAGTTGATATAAGTGACCCCAAAGAAAACAAAAATTAAACTGGTAATTATACTAGACCAAGTATACATAGAGAAGGAATTGAAGGTGGTGCTGTTTTGAGGCCATTAAGGGATGAAGTCTCAAGATACCTCAAGGATGAGAGAAGACCAAAAAACTAAAAACACATCTGGACCTTTATAATTAGCCAAAAAAATTGCAGATCAAGACATAATCAATAACCACTGATGCAAATGCCTACTTTTCCACATCCACAAAATTTTATGACAATTACCTAAAAATTTATCAAGGACATTGATGATGAAAAGGAAACTGGCAATTTCCTACAATGGGTCATATCTACAGCAGATACACACCTGACTAAAAAGAATAGGAACAGAAGATCCTGTAGTGCTTATTGTTTGTTGACTATAAAATCAAACATATTGAAAAAAAAAAACTTGATTCAGTAAGAGAAAATATCACTTCAGTCTCTTCTCCAACAAGGTCTTAACCATGTGCAAGTTAAAATCAGTAAGATTCCTTAAAACAAGAAGAATGATAAAATTGTTTGATGACTGATTATTAGAACCAAGTGAGGTTTACAATGTTTATTATTTACAAGGAAGATGTATTGGGGGTGGTGAGGCAGCACAAATGAAGCATAAAAGAGAGAGAGACATATGTTTAGTAAAGGTATTTTGGATGACAACATTCTAAATCCAAAGGAGATTCCTTGTAGATGTGGACGTTCTCCAGCAGCTTCTATTTTATGCATATGACACTCAGTTCACTGGATCAAGACCTGGAATACCAGAGTCTCCTACATATGATTCTTATTTTTTCTAAGAATGCAACCTATCAAAAATGGAATAAAAGCAGAGAAAGAATTTCTGTTGTTCAAGTCATGATATGTGGAAAGACGTGAAGAGTTATTTCATCATTACATCATCTTAGACCCTATGGATGGAATTGAACAGGAGCGGGGGAAAGTGCTTTTAGGAAACTGCACATTGTTTTAATGAGTCCAAGCAAAGGCTGTTTTTCTAAATCAATAGTTTTCTGATGATGCTGTAGAACCATGAGTCACAGAATATTATAGTCTCTGAAAAACTAAACATGTGAATCATCCAAAGGGCAACAGATAGGCATATGGTGGTCAGGAGTAAGCTGTAACCTATCAGCAATAAAGAATCATAGAGGAGAAGTTGCAAAAGGAATGTCATCAGCTAGAAAAGGAAGCACGCTGTCATGTATTTAAAAGGGGGAACAGCTGTTGGCCAGCCTACACATTGCATCTGCATCCCTGTGATCAATCAATCAACATTAAGTATCTACTACATGTCAGCTACTGGGAAAGATGCAGATGAAACAAGGACAAGAAAGCATCTCTTCCCTCAGTGAAATTATATTTCATGTCAAGATATCTAGAGCAAGACCCCTAACACATTGGGTGATCCCTTAGGGTGGGGGTGAGGGGAAATTTATGATACAACATAGACAAGAGTTTTGCAGAATGAGAAGACATAGATGGATCACATCCTCTACCACTGGGAACAATCACGTCAGTGAGACCAAACATAACATATCAAAAAATCTAAGTGTCAACACTTTTGTGCTGCATTCTCTTGTGACAAGACCAAAGCAACTCCCTTTTTTCTGTCACACATATCCATGACCCAACTGGATTTGGAGTCAGTCAGATAATAAACATTTATTACATACCTAGTGTACTAAGTGCTAAGAATACAAAAAATAAAAATAAAGACAATATTTGTTCTCATGAGTTCAAGGTCTAATGGGGAAAATAACATACAAATACTTATGTACAAATAAACTATGTATAGGAAAACCTGGGAATAATCAGTGGAGAGAAGGCAAATAAGGACAGACTTCCTGTAAAAGATGGGATTAGTTAGGGCTTGAAGGAAGCTAGGAAAGTCAAGAGGAAGAGATCAGGAGGGAGAATATTTCAGGCATGGGGGATAGCCAGTGAAAATGCCTTAAGTTGGGAAATGGGAGTCTTATTCGAGGTACAGTAAAAAAGCCAGTATTACTGACCAAAAAATATATTAAGGGTTGGGGAGAAGAAGGGAGGGTTAAGAAGGATGGAACTTTGAGGGAGATGCCAGGTTTTGGAGCAGTATGAATGCCAAACAGGATTTTATATGTGATCCTAGAGGTGACAGGGAGACAATGGAATTGACTGTGGGTTGGGGGAGAGGGACCATTATCAGACCTGTGCTTTGGGAAGATCACTTTGACAGCTGAATGAATAGATCAGAGTAGGAAAGATTTGTGTCAGGTAGACCAACCAGGAGGCTATTGATAAGACCCGGCACCAGGCTGGTGGCAGTATCAAGAGGAGGGAAGGGAACATATTACAAAGAGATATTACAAAGGTAATTACAAAGGCAGGTCTTAGATACAGGTTGGATATAGGGGTTGAGAGAGAGTAAATAAAAAGTTAGAAGGTTTCAAGCTTGGGTGGCAGGATGGTGATACCCTCGACAATAACAGAGAAGTGTGGAAGGTTTGGGGCAAGAGATGATGAGCTCAGTGGTGGACCTTCCAAACTTAAGATGTCTTACAGGACATTCAGTTTGGGGAGTCCAATAGGTAACTGGAGATGAGAGACTGGAAGTTAGTAGAGAGTTTAGCATTGTATAAATAGATTTGAGAATCATCAACTCAGAGATGATAAGTGAATACACAGGAACTGATGAGATCAAGGGGCAGAAGACCTGGTTGCAAATCCTCACTATTTTTACTATTTATATGACTTTGGGACCCCTCTAAACTTCAGTCTTTTTTGTTTATAAAATTAGGAGATTGTACATGAACTCTTATTACAATTTATCATTATACTGGTATACCCTATTCTAATCTTTTTACATTTGCTGTAGGTCTGAGCTAATTTAAAGTATGACAACATCCCAAAGTGACCACTAATGACAGTCCATAAACATGAGCTCCACCACATTCATCTGCCTTACCTTAATGTTGATGTTGCACATGTAGGCTGAAAATTGGACATGAATACTTTTTGAAAATTGACTTTAAATTCAAGAATTTTTATCACTCATTTGTTACAGCATAGAAAGTTTCTATTTGCCATGGTATTCCCAAATACTTTTAAATTCTCTAAATCTTCTCACACAAAGCCAACAGTAGAAAAAAACATAGTGGCAATTCATATTCATGTAGGACTTTGAAGTTTACAGAACTCTTTCCTCACAACAAACTCACAAGAGAGGCTGATTAAGTATTATTATTTCCATTCCACAGATAAGGAAACAGACCTAGAGAAGTGGTGAAATAATTTGCCTATAATCCCATAACTAGTTTGTTAGAATTTTAATCTGTTTGTGACTCCGGAACCTTTCACTGTACCACACTGCTGGTATTTAAATTACTTGTAATGTTCAATAAACTGAAAACAAAAACACTACACAGAATTTTTTTTTTAAAAAAAGGATAACAATGAAAATTAGGATCAATTTAGAATTTAGCAATCAACACATGAGATTGCAGAATTATCAGGTTAGTTTTTTTAATGTGCTTTTTAGCTTTCCTAGAAAACACAATGATCTAGCCAAAGACAACGCCTGATTATGAATTCCAAGCTAATATGTGAAAGGGAAGTAATTATTATCTAAATTCAGTGGAGTAAGGTCATCAAAACAAGCTAGTATGGAAAAGCAGACACCCAGAAATGAAGCAGCACAAAAACAATACCCCTTTGGGTAAAAAAAAAAAAAAGGGCAACACCCAAAACATCATTGTTGTGGAGAAAGAATGGAGTAAGAAATGGAAAGGCATGATCTATATGCATCCTATGAGGGTAACAGACAGAAAAGGCATGAAACCACTCCAACTGCTTTTTGTAACAAAAAGCAGGAGAGAGCTGAATAAAGTTTCTCATCAGTTTTAATGGTTTAATATAACAAAAAAATAAGTTAGCATTCGTCTGTCAATACTTAAGATAATGGAAGCAGCTGCATTAGAGAGGGGCAGAAGTTATACTCATTTTTGAGAGGTGATGGAAAATGAGCTTTTCCTCATAGCACCTGGTCAGAATTTAATTTTGCTTAATTGTATATTAGGGAATATACAAACGTAAACAAACTATATCTCTATCAAACCTTTGGCTTTTGGAATCCATGTTGTTAGAGCATATGATAGCTAAAATACCGTTAAGATTACATTTAACAATATTCCCTCCCTCCCTCACCTAAATCTCAGGGGAAGGGACCAGTGAAAGATCTAGTGTTTTCTGGCATGAATTTTTAGCACATAATCCACTCTTTACTGAATTATTTTGCTACAATACAATAAAATCCCAAAGGTGCACATGTTATATGGCTTGTCTTCATCCCACTTTAAAGTTTTAATGAATTGCTTTTAGCCATTCCTTGTTTCACTTTCCTTCTCATCATGGGATTCATTTTTTATATATGACTCTTGGAATTACTGCCTTTTCTTGCTAAAATATCCTATGTCCTGCCCTTTTATTCCTAGCTCAAACTCTGTGAACTCTTCTCATTTCTCTAATATTATCTGATTTTTTTCTTTTTTCTCCCTCTTTTCTTTCCTCTTTTCCTTCCTCCCTTCTTTCTTATCTGTTTTCTTTCCTTTCTCTGTCTTCTCTTCCCTTCCCTTCCCTTCCCTTCCCTTCCTTTCCCTTCCCTTCCCTTCCCTTCCTTTCCTCTCTCTCTCTCTCTCTCTCTCTCTCTCTCTCTCTCTCTCTCTCTCTCTCTCTCTCTCTCTCTTTTTCTCTCTTTCTCATCTACTAATACTCCACTTTACTTTCTGGAAGAATCAATGAACTTTTGTCCAAGCCCTAAATCTATACCTCAGTTTCAGGTAAAAAATAAAAACAAAAACCAAAAAACCCCTCTCTATGGATAAATGAACTTTCAATTCAATTCCTTAGATTCTACAGCAGAAATTCCATTCATTTCTCTCCAGAATTCTGGGAATGTTATTTTGAATCAATCTTCTGTTCTTATTGCTTCTTCATGTCTCCCCTCTCATGTGAGGAGAGATTACTATAAAAGCACCTCTTTTAAGGAATTGTAAAAGAAAGCCTTCATTTCTGGACCATTGATTTTTCTCAAACTTCAGCATAACCGTAGCTTTGTCAACATGCTCTTTTCTTCCTCGCTTCGTTTTCCTTCCTTAATTTACTGGAAAGGAGAGAGGATAGAGGGCATACATTCCAAAGAAGAAAGGAGAGGGGTAGTTACGATCAATGGAGAGTAGATTCAAAGAAGAGACTGGGGTGGGAGGGAAAGGAAGAGAAGACCTTGACAAAAGATGAGCAGGAAGCACTGGAATAAAGACAATTTATCATGTTTTATCCTTGCTTTCCTGGGAGAAGGATGGAGTATAATATAAATATGAGCTGTTAATATTACTGAAATATAGCCTACTCTTTGATATTCACTTTTTATCTGTGATTAATAGTGGAGAGCTTGCTCTTGAAAGACACTTTGCCCAAAGATGGTGGCCTGTCTGGGAATCTAAAGATGACTTAAATACTAACATGAAAACAAAATGGAAAAAAATAGTTCACATTTTAAAGGGATGATATACTTTACAAAGTATAATGATTTGCAACTCTGACTTGCAGATCAATTCTACTAGTACTATTTAAACAGCACATAACCAAAAATGTCAATGATATTTCTGATGTTCTGTGAGATATTGTCATCTTAATGACATTTTTCTCACCACATTGATGTATGTGTTGAATTTGTCTCATAACATCATTTTATGATGTCCTCAGTGTCCATAGGAATTCAATAAACAAGGCTTCAGAGAGATGATTATGCACTATGTTGATGGAGAATTCACTCCAACATTTACTAACTTTCTCCTTCTGTGGGCTTTTTCTCTTGTCATCAACAAGAAGTCACTCAATGAGACTTATTTAGCATTATTGTTTATATCCTGAACACTGCAAAAGTCCTTGTAGAAGTAAGGACTGATCTCAAGAAATTTACCATCTACTTGTGAATACAACATGCAGATTCATGAAATACCTTATGAATAGGGAGATAACATTAACAAGCAAAAGATAACAACATTTATAGAACGCTATATCTCTGAAATATAGTTACCCATTAATGGCATTCAGTGATTGAAATATTGATAGAGTGGGGCTGAAGAGCTCTCCTTGAATTTGAGTTTCCGGATTCTATAAAAGCAGAAACTTCCTTTTTTTATTTTTTTAAACCAACATAATAAAAAAAAAGTTGCAGAGGACTGATAAGTAAAACAAAGTAGTTGTGAAGGAAATTAACTTTATTGCCTCTGACAATATCGCCAAAACAAAGTTCCCTTGTTTCATTTTCACATGGATACTAACATACAAATAACTTTCCAAGGTGAAATTAACTTGACTCTGGAGTCATTCAACAGCAACAGTGTTTATATAGCTTTAAGGGTCAAAAAAACAACAACAGCATAATATTTAGTTGCTATCTACCTACTTACTTTGTAATGATGCAACACAACTTCATTAACAGTCTTAAGCAGATAAATAAATCTTCCAGGAACTCAACCACTCCAGCTAATTAAGTGGCAGATGGGAAAACAGGGAAGTATAAGACCCATTCTCAAATACAGACAGTTTCCTGGCAAAGAAAGTCACAATGTAATTCCTATAGTGGAGCATCTGTGGAGTCAATTGGATGAAGGAGAAAATGTTTGCTAGCCAATGTCCTTCAGCAATCATTCAGGTAAATTCATTCACATGAATTAGTTTGATTTGCAATGTTATGCGGACATGTGGCTCCAAGTTTAACCTCATAGTATTAGTACTGACTGGCAGCCCAACTTTTCCCTGCAACTTGCAAAGACAGGATAACTCTCATCTTCCTTTCTTCCATTCTCACATTAGATGAGGTTTTATAATGCAAAGTTTATAGGATCACAGATTTAAGAACTATAGAGGGTCTTAAAAGTCTTCTTGTCCAAAGCTTCTTATTTTCCAGATAAGGAAATTGAGGCCTAGAGAATCTGCCCAAGGTCATAACAGTTAATAAATGTTAGAGCCAGGATTCAAGCTCAGATTCCCCTAAACACAAATAGAATACATTTTTCATTACACCACTGCTTCTTAAGTTCTGAAGGTTCTAGTTATAGCTAAGACCAATTGAGTATAATTTAGCAAACTGGTTTGTATTTTTAAAGGTATGCGTTTTCTTTTCAGTGTTTTCAGAGATCACAAAATTTTAAGGCAATTATCACTAATTAGCACAATTTATTCTAAAGCCTAATTTTAATTGATTTTGTTTGATCTTTACCATGTCTAGCTTTCATTTGATCTTTGTGTCCTTTAATACAATCAATAATCATATATTCCTAGGCAGGTGCTAAAATGATTGCTCATCTGCCCTTTAAAAGTTCTAATTCGGCATTTAGACAGACCTTTCCATTTGAGAGAAAGATGCTATATATTTAATAACCTGATTAGTGACTATAATCCTAAATGACATTAAAAAAAAAACCTCTCTTATGCCCAACCACAGGTATATTTAAGTATATTACTTTACCTGGAAAGATCAATTTGTATTTCTTTCAATATATTTTCATTAATTGAAAAGTTTATTTTAATCTCATGATCATCTCTGACATTCTCAAGATTTAGAACTTGTACTTGATTTAATTTTAATTACATATTTAAATAATTAATTAATATTTCTAAATTTTCCCCAACTTTCTTACTTTTAGCATATTGACAGTTTGCAAATTTCTTAAGTCTAACCATTTTACTTCTCTCCCAGTTTAATTTTAATTAATAAGGAGAATCAAATGGAAATCCAATTCAATTGTGTTTTCAGTTAGCACTTTTAGAGAAAATACATGTTATTAATAGGCTGTTGACCTTAAAGGATGGAAAAAGTACATATATAGATCTGAGATCATGATACATTTTTGCATGCATTTTCAGCATTTATCTAGTGTAAATTAAAGCTGAAGTTTTCTGTAGAGGCTGTCAACACTTCTACATATAAACACAAGTAAACAAGTTGCACTGCATCTTTATTACACAAATTCTCATTCTATTATTCCTAAAGTTAGAAGTTTAAAAAGCTGTATAAAACACAGCAAAGCATCAAAGATCTCCAACATCAGCTGAACTTTGGAGGAAAGCTTAACAATTAGCCTGCCATTTTAATTTTATGAACATTTTTGAGTGAGTCTTCAAGGCTCTTTTCCCACCTGCCAAATTCATCTTGGTTTCTTTGGAAGTATTGCCAACACAGCAGAGAAGACAAGGTGGATAGATAATGGTGGAAAATAGAGTGAGGAGTGGTAAGAGCTTTTATCCCATGTCCACAAGATGATCTTACATCCCTCTGTAGAGAAAATATTTTCATCTCATTATCATAAAGAATTCCATGAAATTAGGGCCATGTTTTATGTCTGTTCACCCTATTAAAACTAGATTGTGGTGGAATTATTTATGTTCAACTTTTCTTTTGCTCACCTCTAAACTGTGAGGATAAAAGTTTTTAATATATACTTTTTATTGACTTCTTTGTAACTTTTTTCCTAAATGGATTTATTATAAATATCTTCCTCCCTACTCCACCCCCCAGTGTGTCCCTTTCACTGTTTCTCTTTGGTTCATAATTTTTCTAATGTCTTTTGAAATCAAATCCATCAGGGGATCTTTTATTCCCTTAAGAGAAAACCAATTGAGACTAGTATCCTTCAAAACAAATTTGGCTAGTATAATCATATTAATAGATGCCCCCAAAGGCTTTGAAAACCACAATAAACAATTGGGGAAGGCAGATAAGGGCATTTTATCCAATCTTCTTGAACTCTCAAATCTTCCCCAAATAAGAATTATGTACAAAGATAAAGTAATTGTAGCTGTCTCCAAGAGCAAAGACACCAAAAAGTCAACAGGTACCAAACTGATGAATTGAAAAGAAAGAAGGTTAATCTACACTTTTCTCACCAGCACCCAAACTCAGTATGGGACCCAAGGACTTGTGTTCTATAGTTGCTGCTGCTGCTACTTCAGTCTCTACCAGAATACCCTGCCCCAGCTATTCCTTCACCACTCTGTGGAGACCTTATTTACCCTACACCCATGTTAGTAGAGCAACACGAAAGAGGACATATACTATTAGTGAAGCAATGGCATGTTGCTATCATAGCACTCAAACAGAGAAGGAATTGGGGGCAGGGAACCAACATGTGTGTTGAGGTGCATCAGGCCTTTAGGAAAAAGGACGGGCATTCGACTAGGGCTAATTCTGTTCCTCCTCCCTTTTCAAAATTCACTGGGAACAGAGACTGAGGCCATTAAAAAATGAACTCCCCAGCTTGAGAGGAGGCTGACACAGCTTTGAAGTCCATCACTCAAAGGGCATCAGGATCTGTCTTGAAGACGTAAGAGGACTGAAATTACCCAAGTTTTCAGGAAGAAGATTTTGCGTACAAGAAAATAAATCAACATATAAGATACAAAAAAACAAACAAACAAACAAACAAAACCAGAAGGGAAAATGGCCACCAGGATATTTAAATAAGTCCAAATATCTCTGGATCAATATTGTAATATAGAGGAAATTAAATCTATACCTGATGAAGGTGAGAGAGCATAGAATCAGCAGAATATTCCCAAATGGTTCAAGAGAAAATGGTAAATTGTGAAAGCAGAATTTAAGACCTGTGTAGTAGAAATCATTGGCAGAAAGGGGGGAAAAGCAAACTTGAATTAATATTTTGCTCAAGAGAGCAAAATAGAGGAAATGTGATTAGGAATTCAATGAGGGGAGTGAAAAAACAAATCTGCAAGACTAGGAGTAAAAAGCAAAAGAATTAAAAGAAAGCAGTCTCTGCAAGCAAAATTTATTGATTTAAAAGATAAGATGTTTAAAGATAATTTAAGGATCATAAAATTTCCACAAGAAAATGTGGAAAAGTAAAAAAAAATTGAATTTTTAACATGAGAAGTCAAAAAACTTAAATACAATAATGTAAGAAATAATACAAGAAACCTACCAAGAACATCTGAATGCAGAAAACAAAAAGACAATTAACAGAAAACACAGATGGCATCCAAGAAGACAAACAAATAAACAAAAATCTATGTAGCAAAGTGTGACATGATGATCAAATTGAACATTTCTAGTAGCAAAAGAAAAAAGACAAAAAGCATGCCTGTTACAATCATTGCAAAACAAAAGCATAGAAAGGTCATTTTAACATGATAAGAAGTATATTTAAAACCAAAAGGTACTGCAACAAAGAAACATTTCCTAATTTGAAAAAAAAAGTAGTAAAACAAGAATACACTTCTCCTCTTCCCTCCTCCTGTTTTATACTAATAGAACTGCCAAGTATAGCAATAATACAGCAGAAATTAAAGATTTAAACATAGGGGGGGAAAGAGACAAAATTATTTCTATTAATTGACTGTATGATGGTTTGCTTAGAAAACCCCCCAAAATCAGTAAAAGAAACTAAATTAGACAATTACTAGTAAAGAAGCAAGTTACTAAATAACGCTTTCTTCCCCAGTCCAAAATAATCAATGGCATTTCTGTATAACAATAAATAATATTCAATAAAAACTACTAGAAAATGAAGTCTTATTAAAATAAGTACAATGTTCCTGAAATACTCAAGAGTTTTATAAATGAAAATTTTAAAACACTCTCAAAGAAATAAAGAAAAGCTTACATTGGTGGAGGACTATTCAGCACTTATGGCTAAACCATAGTGATATAATAAAAAGGATAATATTTCCCAAATTAATTGCAATTTTCGTACTATAATAGTTGAACTGCCAAAAGAATATCTTACAGAATTACAAATTATTTTAAAAATCCTTTATGAGAACAAAAGTTCTAGAATCAAAAGTAACAAAAACAGGGAAATAGCACTTCAAGATTTCAAATTATACTATAATGATGATCAAAGCTATATGGCAGAGTCTGAAAAGTGCAAAAGAAGAACCAAAGAACAATCATACTTGATAAAGAAAATAATAGTTTGATTACTGTTGGAAACAATTGGAAAGTTGTCTCACATAAATTAGCTTTTGTCTATCATCTTACAACATATACCACAATAAGCCCAAAGTGGTTAGAGTAGCTAGTGATGATGATGATGATGATGATGATAGTGAGCCTATATATAGGTAGCACAGTGGATAGAGTGCTGGGAACATTAGACACTCACTAGCTATGTGACCCTGGGTAAGTCACTTAACCTTCATTTGCCTCAGTTTCTCAACTAAAAATAGGGATAATAATAGTACCTGCCTCCTGTGAGAAATAACTTGTTCAGGCTCCAGAGGAGTAAAGATGAAAGATAAATAAGTTTGTTATGCGATTGGCATCTTGTTGGATAGACACACCCGCCAGAAACAAAAGTAAACCTTAAAAACCTCTCCCTCTCCTGTCTCCCCATTGGCTGGGTAATACAGGATGTCCAGCTTTCCTATATGTCTACTACACAGTCCATCTTGACATGTTCCCCCTTCTGCTGCATGTATTGCATGACCATTAAAATGACCCTTGAGTCCACTCAGAAGAGAAGTTAATATTCATAAGCTTATTACACATGAGCACTCTAAACTAGACTTAACTTTTACTCTACTGAGCTGCCTTCTAACCTCAAAACAAGATAAAAACCAGCTGCATCCTTGCTTTGCCTGTTATCTTACATGTGAGACATAAATCTTTCATTATGTCTCCCATTCTGCTAATTGTTATTCCGACTTTAGGGAAACAAATTTCTCCATTACATCTCTCAATTCCCTCTTCTGCTAGAAGATAATCTAGTACCACTCTACGTTGACAGTGTCTTCTGCAATCATTTTATTTTCCTGCATTTGCTGCAAGTCAAAAGACTTTCTGGCATGTATGGATCCTCTAGACATCATGTCATATATTACATAATTTCTGTGTTAACAAAAGTTTTAATCATTCCTCACACTCCCAGGGTTGTTATGAGAATCCGATGAGGTAATATTTGTAAAGTGCTTAGCACAGTGCCTGAAACATATTTAATATTATTGAATGAATATTATTGTATGAATATTATTATCATATTGGTGTTATTTTCCACTTAAAGGTTCACAAGGACTTTACCTATCTTATCTCATTTAGTCCTCAAAAGATTCCAGTAAAGAAGATACTATTGTCCTCCTAGTTTTACAGATAAGGAAATGGAGATTGAGAGGGGTGAAGTGATTTATTTGTCCAAGGTCACACAGATGATAAGGCAGGATTTAAATTCAGGAGTTCCTGACTCCAAGTCAGTACTTTATCTACTACACTATCTAGCTACCTACATCTTCAATATAGTAAATAAAAAGCAATTCCCCAGTGGATAAATGGATATGAACAAACAGTCCTCAAATGAACAATTACAAGCAATTAACAAACTATATGAAAGATTATGCCAAATCATAATAAAAATACAGAAAATGTAGAAACCTTTTAATTGAAGAACACAATTTTTGATGCATCAGTGTAACAGAGTGTCATTGCTTCATAGTCATTGAAAAATATGAATCTTACAAGAAATGTGGGAAGAGGAAGAAAAAAAGAGGAGGCAAGAATTGAAAAGATTTACAAAAGCTTATTTAAAAACTGTTTCCCCCAGTCAAGGACAGGGATACCACCACATGTGAACTCTAGCATCACAGCCCTCAAAGTGCTTACAGAGGAAGTAAGAGTGGTATCCATGATGAGAAAAAGAGCTGAATGGAATCAAGAAAATATACAAAAGAGATTCTTGATGTGAGTAATATTATGGTGAAGATAATGAGGAACTAATAAGGTATCCTGAAGGATGTGAAGCTACTGATGATACAGAAAATAAAAAACATTTGAACTTGTTAATACTGTATCTTGGTGTCTACCAAAATATCTCTATTTAGATGGCCCACTTCCAACTAAATGTCAAAATACATTCTATTTTTTAAAATTCTTCCCAGGCTTATCCCCATCACTAATCTTCAAGCTTTCCAAATACATATTCACTCTGTCCCTCTTTGTTCCTTACAAACAGTCCATGATTGATTGAGTTTTGCTAATATTTTTCTATACCATACGCTAGACTTCTATCTCCTCCTTTGTGTTGTTAATATATTTTGTGCCTAATTCAAGGATCTATCCCACCCATTAGTAGGCCCATGTGACCTGCTTAAATTATATGGAAGCCTAAGTCACATGCGGTGGGAGAAGACTGCTGAAAGGGTGGAACAGGAAGAAGCAGAGCTGGAACAGAGGTTAAAGGAAGTTGGTCAGACTAATTAGAAGGACAGGGGGAAGCTAGGGCAGCAACTAGCCTGAGTGTGAGAGCTTGTCTGTGATTTGTTTAAGGGAGGTGGTTTGTGGGAAGCCTAACAGAAGGAAGGTTTGGGGTTCATGTTGCCCTCTGCATTATTGTTGTGTACGGATTTCTTTGCTGCTATGACAGATTTGGCTTTCTAGTGTTGGGATTCGACTTTCTGGTGTTTGAATAAATCTTTTGGTTCTGTCTTCCATGTGGAGGGTCTGTTGTATTTTGTGATTCAGAATTGTGCCAGGATATTCATGGTCCCCATAGGCATGGTGAATATAGCATTGGCCCTACATCCCTTCATTCTCATTGCCATGGAAGATGGAAATACATTAGTACAAGTACAGGTGATATGGGCAACTAGGTGGCCCAGTGAATAGAATGCCAGGCCTGGAGTCAGGAAGAGTTGAGTTAAAATCCAGCCTCAGACACTTACTGTGTGAGCAAGTCTGTGTGGGCAAGTCTCTTAACCTTATTTGCTTTAGTTTTCTCAATTGAAAAATGCACTGGGGAAGGAAACAGCAAACCATTCCAATATCTTTACCAAGAAAACCCCAGATGGGGTCATCAAGAATCAGACATGACTGAAAAATGACTGAACAACAACAAATGATAACGAAATTATGACTAGAATCCTTAAAGGTATTTTCCATTATCTATTCTCCTGAACTGGAAGTTCTGCAAGGTCAAGAAATATAATTCATCCTATAATACCAGCATCCCCCTTTGAGTTTTTACAACTCAAAGACCTAATTCTCCCATGAAACTTTTCTAGACCATCTCCACATTGCTTGTTTTTGTCTACTCAACTAACTTTTTGTATTTTCCTTTGACCTTTCCATTTTCCTGAATAAGTTTAATAACCCTTATACAAATGTATTTATACATATCTGCCCCTCGTTATATGTACTCTAATGATTCTGTGATTTTATTTTATACTCATTTGTATTTCATTCATATCTTCAGACTGTGAACTCCTTGAAAGGCTGCATAGATAAGTGGAATGAGACATATAGTCAGGAGACACTGGGATTTAAATTCCACTAGTTCTTAACTAATTAAAATAGGTCAATTAACCAAACTGAGCCTCAGATCATGCATCTGTAAAATAGGAATAATGATACAGGTATACTACCTAACTCACAGGGTACTTAAATGAAGAAAATGAGAAATGTATGTAAAGAGTTTTGTGAAATGCAAACATTTTACTGTTTTACACAAATGTCAGTCTTCGTATAGTGGCTCACGTGAGTAATCATTACTACTGGGGAGGCTGAGGCTGAGGACTTTTTTAACCTCATGTGTTGTAAACTACAGTAAACTAAGCCAATTGGATGTCCACATTAAGTTTGGCGTTGATATGGTAAACCCCTGGGAAGGAGGAATTTGGAGGGGCAGAGTCCCAGATTGCCTAAGGGAGGGAGAATTAACAGATCAGAAATAAAGCAGGTTGGGAGTAGAGCCAAGACTGCTAAGTAAAGATAGGAACTTGTCTGAGATCTCCCACCAACCCCTCCAAATATCTTTAAAAATGACTAAAATTCTAGAGCAGTAGAACCCACAAAAAGATGGAATAAAACAAATTTCTAGCCCAAGACAACCTGGAAGGTTGGCAGGAAAGACTTGTGCATCAGGGTGAGAGAGAAGTGCAGTTCAACTCAAGCCATGCCAGCACAACCTCCGCCCCAGCAAACCAGGAGCGGGCCTTGGGAGTGATTGAATCAGCAAGTAGCAGCAGCTGCTTCTGGAGTTCTCAACCCAAAGATGGTTGAGATTACAGGGGTCCTTTTGGTAACACTGAGGCAGGACTCTGTTGTTTTACCCATACTCATATTTGGGTTCCAGTTTTGGGTGGCAATCCCAGGGCAAGGAGGAGCACTGAGATAGCAGAGTCTGTTACCACAGTGGAGGGTAAAGACTCTTTACAATTCCAGAGCAAAAAAAGTCTGTGAGCTTGTGGTTGCTCACAGACCAGAACACAGGCCCAGAGAGTAGTAAACACCTCTCCCTAGATTATACCATCTTGGAAGAAAAGAAAACTTACAGGTCCCTAGAAGTATCTGAAACCAGCTGCACAAAACCCCTGAAGCGTGGGACAAAGCACCCACCCTGGAAGCAGTGCCCTACTTTAGCAACCAGTTGAAAGTAAAGTAATAGGCTAGGGAAATGAGCAAACAACAGGAAAAAAAAAACAAAAAACAACCTCTGACTATAGCATGTTACTATGGTGACAAGGAAGATCAAAACCACATACTCAAAAGAAGAAAAGAAAAATATGAATTGGTCTCAGGCCATGAAAGAGCTCAAAAAGGATTTTGAAAATCAAGTAAAAGAGGTAGAGGAAAAATGGGGAAGAAAAATGAGTGATACAAGAAAATCATGAAAAACAAGTTAACAGCTTGGTAAAGGAGACACAAAAAATACTGGAAAAAAAAAGACACCTTAAAAAAATAGACTAGGCCAAATAGTAAAGGAGTTCCAAAAAGCCAGTAAGGAGAAGAATGCCTTAAAAAGCAGAACTGGCCAAATGTAAAAGAAGGTCCAAAAAGCTCACTCCAGAAAATAATTCCTTAAAAAATTAAAATGGAGCAAATGGAAGAAAACAGAACAGGTTAAATCATGTAATCAAAGTGGGATCAGGCCCATGTATGCCTGATACTTCCAGTCTAGACAAGATGGGAAGATCGTCTGTCTTTTTAACAGACTAATTAAAATTTTAAAACTTTTCAAATGTCAACTGTTATTACTGTTAAGGTGGGAGAGGGGCAGCTTTTATTTCTTTAGCTAATCTTATCTGACTTCTATGCTACAATATAATAAGATTTTAGGAAAGGCTTTAAGATCAAATAATTCTATTGAGTCAGCGTAAAGTTTCATTTCACATTTTAGACATGAAATTACATTTTTAATTAATGCTGAAGTTGCAGTGAACAAAACTGCAGGGATTTTAGTTGACATTAACCAGTTGAACTAGGTCATTTTTTTTTAATACTTTCAGTACTGAATTTTAAACCGTGCTTTAGGATTTTACATTTCATTTTGGAGGATATGGCCTACTATTTCTGGAGCTATTTTTGTACCCTAGTTTTGTCATTCAGCATATAATAATTCTACAAGTTTCATGTCATCTTCAAATTTGATAAATATGACATTTATTTCTTCTTCAAAGTTATTACCATTAACGTTCAGCATGACAGAGCCGAGAATAGGTTCCAAAAGCATTCTAGTAGAGACTTAACAAAGAGATTGACTGCAAGCTCAGTGACTTAATAATGTGATATGGTAGTCAAAAAATCTGCCCTATAAGTAGAGTCAATTGGGCTTCATTAAGACAGGCATAGTTTCCAAGAAAAAGGTGATTGATAGTTCCTGTGTATTCTGTCCTGCTTGGACTATATTATCTGCAGTTCTGTGCACTAGGAATGATGTTGATAAGATTGAAGGTGTCCAAAAGAAGACAACCAGAGTGCTACAGAGTATTGACTCCATGTGAGGACCAGTTGAAAGAATTGGTGATATTTAGCTCAGAAAGGAGAAGGCTTAGGGGCAAGGATATGTTGAAGCCAGCTCATAATATCCTTGGATTAGCCAACTATTAAATTTTGAGTATGAGCACTTCTACCTCAGAAATTAGGAAATGCTGCAAATTAAGGTTTAACTTATTTTGTTAATCTCACAGATTTAAGAAGTAAAGGAGAAAATGTTAATAATCAATTTAAAAGTATAACGTGTGTACACCTACCACTCTCCAAGAGCTGGGTGTTAAATGTTTACCAAAAATGCTCCTGTTCAGGGGTAACATAAATAATTATTTTTAGTAACTGAGAGACTGCCATGTGCAAGAGGGATTAGACTTGTTTTCTTTTCTCTAAGAACAGATTAGGGGTGATGGCTGGAAATTACAGATGCAAATCTTGTCAATGTCAGAAAATTACTTCATAAATGTAGAGCTAAGTGGAATAATCTGCCTCAGAATCCAACCTCTGGCTAGAGTTCTTCAAATAAAAGCTGAATGATCACTTTCTAGGTAGTGGAGATTCTTTTTAGAGTATAAATTAGGCTAGACAGTCACTCTGGTCTCTTCTTATGCTAAAATTCTATGATCCAATAAATGTTTACCAACCTTTTGTTCAGTCATTCAACCAGTTACAAATCCATCTAATTTTCTTCTAAGTCATGGCTCTACATCTCATTCAAAAGTATGTCCATAAGGGAAAATGTCTAATTCTTTGACAAACCTAGATATATCATATCTATTCCCCTGTAATAATCTTACTTCTGGTTAACACAGATACTTTTGCCAGTTATATATTTCTGCCTTAAAGAGATTTCCACATGAAAATCTTACCATCAAAGGTACAAAATAAAACTCAGTTTTCCTCCTCCAATTTCTGTCAGTAGGGATACCACTATTAAAATAATATAGTCATCTCTAACCTTTCTCTCTTGTTCATACCCTGCTGCTTCATTTGAAGACTTCCTTCATGTTAAAATGGAGGCATTCAAAGTGAAACAATGCTGTGGCAGCAAGAGCTCTGGAGTGCGATTTAGAAGATCTGAATCTGTCCTGGCTGTACCACACATTTGTTATATGATCTAGTGCCAAGTCACTGAAGCTTAAAATGTGACTATTTCCTCATTTATAAAATGAGGAACATGGACAAGATGATCACTAAGTCCTTTTCCAGCATTTAAAATCCAATGACCAGATAAAATTGCTATATTTAATCAGTGTAAGTGATTCCTATAATTTATTCATGTTCTGCAGGCCATCTTCAGGTACAATTCTTGATGTAGTTTTGTGACTCCCTAGCTCTACAAATCTCGGATTGGACTGGATGGTATTCTTTATTTTGAAGTGCAAGGAATGCCATGGTTAGGAAATTCTCTTCAGAAATATAGGTTCGCACCCTCTCAACTTGTATTCTTAGTGAGAAAATAAGTGATTTTCCTAGTCACACAGAGAGTACATTTCAGTGAAAGGACTTCCTAGCTCCCAAGTCACCTTTTTATACACTTCACCATGCTGCCTCTCACAAATATTAAGTGTTCAGTTAAAACCAAGGGGAAAATAAATATCTGAACTTAAAATTCAAGGTTTCTATGTAGATTTAGGATTCAGTTGTTTGGGATAGGGAAAGAAAAAGGAGTAGGAAGCAATGGAGAATTTTTAGTAAAATCAAATAGGAAAAAAATAATTCTACAGGGAAGATAAGTTGATTAGGCTAGCCTTGCCAATTCTTATAAACCTAACAGATCTGCCATGTGCCCAGTGACAAAGTAAAGATTTATTCTGCTATATATATATATATATATATATATATATATATATATTTATATCGAAGGTAAGCTTCTCTCTGTATTCTTCTTGGTATGAACATTAAAACAAATATAATCTAGGAGAGAAAATGAAACAATCCAATAAGAACAGAAGTGATCTATTGTAGCAGCCACCAAAAATGAATTCAATTCAATATTGTGTTTTTCAACGGTTTTGAGAGCAGGTGACACTGATGTAAGAGTGAAGCATATATTCATGTGCTTTTCCCTTCTGATTTTTAAAACAATCTTTTATTTTATTATCAGCCAACAAATATTATCACTGTGGATGATGACTCTTGTATCATTTGATTATTTTCAATATATAAGAAATAATAAGGTATGGTATATGGAAATGAGGAAAGATAACTTATTTGACAAAAATTATATAGTGTAATACATTTCAATCAATCAGACAAAAAGTGTATATTGAGTACTTCTCATGTGCCAGGCAGGATACTAAGCTGTAAGGTTACACCCCCCCCCCAAAAAACCAAAAAACAACAGATCCTGCTTTACAGGTGTGTATACACTAATAGGAGAGACATTTAAATAAGTAGGTACTTAAAAGATACATAAATAATGGATGGATTTTCCTTAGGGGAAAAGACTATAGCTGATGGAAGGACTAGGAAAGATCTTCTGAAAGTGTTATTTTAGCCACCCTGAAGGAAACCAGAAATTCTAGTACATGGAGGTGAAGGTATCCCAGGCCAAGGAAACAGTATAAAGTAATCTAAATAAGCCTCATCATTTGTGAAGAAAAGTGAGGTCAGTATAGATGGATCCTAGAGTAGAAGAGAAGGAAGAGGAAGGGAGCATCACACACACACACACACACACACACACACACACACCCTGCCCCCACACACGCACATACATACATGCAATAAACTTCACAACCTAGTCCCTTCCTCTCTTTCCAGTCTTCTTAAACTTTATTTCCTTTTATGTACTCTATGATCCATCTATATTGTGAATATTGAATTCTGGAGGTAATAGCAAGCCACTAGAGTTTATTGAATGGGGGAAAGAGGGGTGACATGCTCACACCCACTCTTTAGGAAAATCAGTCTGACAGCTGCTTTGAAGACAGACTGAAGTGGGGAGAGACTTCAGGCAGGCAGACTAATTAGAAATCTATAGTTATAGTTATGGTAAGAGGTGATGAGGGCCCTAGGGTAATGGCTATGTCAAGGGGCAGAAGAAGGCACAGATTAAAGATATTGTGATGGTAGAAACAAGATTTGATAACTGTTCAGATATGTGTGGTAAGTGTAAGTGAGGAGTCAAGGATGACACTAAGTTTATGAACCTGAGTGACTAGAAAGATGGCAGTACCCTTGACAGTAATAGGGAAGTTCAGAAAAGGAAAGAGCTTAAGAAAGTAAAATCAGCTCTGTTCTATAAGAGGCCTTTTCCAGTCCTCAATCTTAAGGCTTCCCTCTGAAATTATCTCCATTTGATCCTACATAAATCCTGTCTGTTCATAGCCATTTGCATGGTTTCTCACTCATTCAACTGTGAGCTCCTGAAGAGCATGATTGCTTTTTGCCTTTCTTTGTATCCCCAGTGAATATCAGAGTGCATAATGCATAATAAACACTTAATAAAAACTTTATGATTGATTGATGTTGAGCGTGAAATTTGTGTGGGACATCTAGTTTGGAATGTATTATAAAAAAAGAAGTTGATATTAGGTAACGAGTTTAGCAGAGAGAACAGATTTGGAGATAGATATCTGGAAATCATTTCCAAAGAGATGCTCACTGATTCAAAGGGAGTTTATGACATCACCAAGTGAGATAGAATATAAGGAAATGAGAAGAGGTGCTGGGTTAGAGCCTAGATTATGAGATATTTGATGGGATGAACTGAATAGAAACTCTGTAAAAGAAAATTTCAAGAAAAAGTATTCAGATAAAAAAGGAATACATATTTTGAGTAAATCTCAGTTCTAAATTATATTTCTTAAAAACATTATTTCTTAAAGTCAAATAATATAACACAACAATATAAGCATGCGGTAACTACAGAAAAACAAGGTCACATAATCAATGAACCAAATGGCATAAAAAAGAGCTTAGTGCCAGGCAATTTAAAAGGCACATTGGTTCAGTAACTATGAATTGGTTAAAGTCTGAAACTTGAGTTGTTAAAATGTTCCAGTTTATGAAGGTCATAGGTATACTAGTTAGAGCTGTAAGCATAGAAATGTTGCCAAAGTCTTCCATTCTAATTCCCAATTCCATCATCAGTTTGATAACTTTGGACAAAGCACTTAACCTCTAGGTTACTGTTTCCAAAATGAAGACTAATTTGTGAACCAGTTCAGTAGAGTACACGTCTGTCATAAGAGCATCATTTAGAAGGTGCTACCTAAGTCCACAACTACAGCAGCCCATTTACGTTACTAAAGCTTCCTGTCAGAATATACTTGAAGTTTGAGGTGATCTTAGAGGATGTCAGTTCAACCTTCCAGCCAATGAAGGAATCTCTTCCACAAAACCCATGACAAGTGGGTCATTCAGGATCTGTCTGGACATCTCTAGTCATGAAATTATACAAATGGAAAATTTTCAGTTGGAAATTTTGACACCTTTATTTTTCAGAGACGTGAAATAGATTCTGTATAGTACTTTCCTTTCCACACAATTCAAGTTTAAAGTTCAAATGCTTATCACTTCTGCCTCAACACATGGTGGTGACAGACTAATTTGCAGTTTAGATACCTTCTTTGGAAACTAGTGTTATGTTGTTTAAAACAGATTCTATGCCTTCTACCTAACAAAATGTGGTAGTTATTTGGATAATTTATGGAATATTTTGGAACCCAAATATTAGTTATTATCATGTGACTTCTGCCATGTTTTTAAAAGTATTACTGAACAAATCAAAGCATAAAAGCATAAGTGAGTAGGCAGTAGCCCAAAAATTTTTGAAGAGTAACATTTGATAAGAGTGGTTCTATTTTCAGGTATTCACATTTTATTCCTGCCCTATAATTACTGAGACACACTACAAATAATTGTATATATTATTTATTTGAAGGTTTACCTGACAGTTGCATATACAAGACTCTGAAGCACTGGATAATTACCTGTGTACTCGGTCACTTGAAATGGAGGATATAAACCACTGATATTTCAGGGAAGAAATCAAGTGCTGCCATGTTCCTCAGAAATTCTGTTTCTTCAGGAAAGGGAGCCTTTTTTTTCTCATTAAACATAAATAGGAAATCCTTTTACCTTGCCAGGGTTAACCAATTTCCCTTCAAACAAATCTGTGCAGTGTCCAGGAAATTACTTTGTACATATAGGCCATCCTAAAAGACCAAGTCAAGTTTTAACTATTAGAAACTTTGCACAAAGACTTTTGAGACCCCTCATATTTAGTATTTACTGATATATTTACATGTAGTTTCTTTTGATAGAACATAATTTCGCCTGTTTCTGCACTTGGTGAGGCTATGAGGAAGGGATCCACTCTAGCCCCCAGGAGTCTATGGTGAGACCTGCTGCATCTGGCCCTTCAGGACCTAGTTATCCTGCATGACTCCACTGGGGCTGACTCCAGTGCCTAGATAACAGTCTGTCACCACCCCGGATGGACATTCCTTGGTATGAACCAGTGGCCAAGATTGGTGCTGGTGCCTAAGAGATGGTGTACAAGGCCTGTGACCCACACAGTGGCCACTTCATGGCACTCCAGAGCATGAAAGACCCATCAGGAGGAGGAAGAGGAGGGGGCCTGCTTATTAACGCTGTTCGAGAGGTGGCCTTCCTTCGGAGGCTGGAGGCCTTTGAGCATCCCAATGTTGTCCAGCTGATGGAAGTCTGTGCCACCATCCAAACTGACTGGGAGACCAAGGTGACCCTGGTGTTGAACACATGGACCAAGAACCAAGGACAGATCTGGACAAGACCCCTCTTCTAGGGTTGCCCTTGGAGACCATTAAGGACTTAATGAGATAGTTCCTAAGAGTCCTAGACTTTCTCCATGCCAATGCATTGTCCACTGTAATCTGAAGCTGGAAAACATACTTGTGACTAGTAGAGGAACAGTCAAGCTGGCTGACTTTGGCTTAGCCTGGATCTACAGCTACCAAATGACACTCACATCTGTGGTAGTCACCCTCTGGTACAGGGCTCCTGAGGTTCTCCTGCAATCAACATATGTGGAGTGTTGGCTGCATCTTTGCAGAGATGTTCCATAGGAAGCTTCTCTTCTGTGAATACTCTGAAGCTGACCAGTTAATCAAAATCTTTGACCTGATTGGGCTCCCAGCAGAAGATAATTGGCCTCCTGATGTTTTCTCTGCCCCTTAAAGCCTCTACTTCTTGTAGTTCCCAGCCTTTACAGTCTGTTGTGCATGAGCTGGAAGGGCCTGGAGCACAACTGCTACTGAGAATGCTGACATTTAGCACCCACAAACGCATTTCTGCCTTTCGAGTTCTGTAGCACACTTATCTACAGACAGCTGGAGAAGGGAACCCAGAATGACCACTGGAGGGACTGTATCCAAGACCAATATAGAAGAGCTGTCATTTCTCTTCCCCACAGACAGTAGGATCACTCCTACCGCCATCGTGATATATGATACCACAAGACAGGAGGGAGAACATGATCCTCTATACACATACTCTTCCCAAATCCTTAATCATTGTACCCAGAATCTGTTACTGCCTTAATGACATTCCCCTTTCACCAACACCCTTTGTGAGACATCCCTCTGTCCCACCCTAACCCCCTAGATATGGGGGAGCGAGGGAAAGGGGAATCATAAAAAAAAATAACACAAATAAAGAATATAATTTTCTTGAGGGAAAAAATTTTTCTTTCTGTACTCAGTGGTTAATATAGTGCTTGATATCTAACAAACTGCACTGATAGAAATTGATTTTGTGATCAATTTCATTCCACAGGATTCATTAACCGAGGCATTACTATCTTTAGTATAAAGACTAGTAAAGAACTTCTGTTTTTGCTCCTATTTCTCTCACTTCCCCCATTTTTAAACTTTTTAATGCATGTTGGTGTTAAACCTACCACCTGGCACACAGACATACTGAGCTGGATGAAAACTCAGATTTTCTGTTTGTTATAAACTTTGTTATTAGCTTATTATTAGGCCAGTGGTAGATAGAGTTGACACTATAATTCAAGGTTCAGGGATCATTTATGCACATTTGTGTGCCATTTCTATTTCCTAAGAGAAAGGATGCCACAGAGTTAATTAACAACATTATATAATTACAAGAAAAAAATACATTTTAAATATTCAAACTAACCTGTTTCATCCTGGACAAATCACTGAACTGCTCTAGGCTTAAGTTTCTCATTTTTAAAATGAGGCAGTTGTACTAGCTGACTTCTTTGGCCCCTTCTAGCTCTAAAGCTATGATCTTGTGATATTGTTTTGCAGACATGATCCTCACATGATAAAATATGTCTGAAGGGATGCCTCTGTTCTAGAACACACTGTAGCCATGATAAGTGCCCAGCTGCTTATTTGTTTTAGGAATGAACTAAGAGTAATCTCCACCAGGTACAATAGGATACACAGTGGCAACATTTTCACACATCAGGAGCCCAGCAACCACTATAATAACCTCCTTTACAATTTTCCAGCACCATTTGATGGAGGTGGTTACTTTTAAATGTAAGGTCTTGATACCTGACATTGAAGGATGTGAAATCCACAAAGTTAAAGCCTATGATAAATCATTATATTAGATCTCTAGCTCCCCTAGATCTTATAGTTATTTTCCTTGCAAGAATGGTGATATTTCACAATGAGAGGCAGTGTGGTATAGTGGAAAGAGGGCTACAACTCAGAGTCAGCAGATGCCTGAGTTCAAATCCCTCCTCAGACACTTATCAGCCACAATGTGATACTCAAATCATTTAACCATTTTGAATCTCAGATTCTTTACCTGTAAAATGGGGATAGCAATAGCATCTGCCTGTCATTGTGAAGATTAGAGATGACATATGTACAGTGCTTTGCAAAACTTCAAATACCCTATAAATGTTAGGGATGATGATGATGAAGAAGAAGTAACGGTTGACTGCCAAGGCTTTGTTTAAAATATGCTTTGACAAAAGAATATAAATACAGTTGCACATGTTTTTCATTAAACTATTCTATTTGTAATACTCACTAAATTTGGCATCTTATTTTGTTTTTAAAATTTTGAACATTTAAATTCAATCAATTCCAATCATAACAATAGCCTGACACTTTTAGATGAAAGAGGAGATGGGTCAGAAAAAAAAGAGAGAGAATTCTCTCATCTATTTTCTTTCAGTTGAGAGAAGGCACGATCAGATTCCTCCAGCAAACTCCTCTTGCTAGGGGAAACAGCTTTAACTTTTGACACAGATGAAATCTGAAAATACAAGTTTGGTCCAAAATAAGCACACAGCATGAATCTGATACTACATTGAATGTATTTTTTCCTTGTAATAAAAGGTCACTGACATGAATTGTTAGTTCTATTAAAACTCCTAAGTCACAATATCTGCTTTTTGTTGAATAATTATTGAGCACTCATCAAATGCTAAGCATTGAACAAGATGTAAACAAAAGATATCTCTTTGTTGGTGCCTACATATTAGTCACTTAAAAGACAGGTACATGAGCACCTCCTAAAACCTAGTATGTATACCACATATGAACTCTCACAATTTCTCATTTTTAAACCATATGCCTTTGCTGTAAGTAATCTAGAACTCCAGCCTATATATTTTATCCCAACTACATCATCAAGGATCAAACATATTACTCTAAATCAAACTTGTCTTATGGAGGAAATCTCAGAAAGGTTACCAAATTGATTTAGTAGAATAAACATAGCACATTCTATCTAAAATTACTGACAATGGTTAAGTGTTTCTTGGTGAAACACACTGCTCTACTGTGATTTGTGATACTCATTTATCGGATTTTGCTGAAAGGCATATTCTACATTCTGTTTGCTGACAATAGGGGGAGCCGTCTGAGCGTATGCAAAATTTCTCTGATAACTTGAGCTTCTCAATCACTTTACATACTTCCTAGACAATCTGTCCAGGGCTGCATCAATTAATATTGCCCTGCAAACTCATATTTTTCATTTCATCTTTAAGAAAATCTTGTGGCTTATCATCTTAGTTAAGTAAAAATAAAAATATTTTGAGGGTTACATTAATTCATTCAAAAGCATGCAGCCAAAGTTACTGAATATACTTGATACATGGGTGTCCTCTATGGTAAGAATTTTCTCATTAAAAAATGGTCTTTTAATTTATAATGGTATTTATCATTTTGCAATGCAGCATGACATAGGGCTTTGAGAGCCAGTCTCGGACTCTAGAAGATCTAGGCTTAAGTGTGATCTATGACCGTTGCCAAGTCACTTAACTGATCAATGTTCTAGGAAATTTTCTAAGATTATAAATTGCAAAGAATAGTGCCAGTTTGAATTTTTAGAGTGAATTTCCTTATTTGAAAGTTCCATCTACTAATGAAATCACAGATCTGGCCCCATTCCTTTCTACAATTTTATTCCCTTATTAAAGACCAAAAATATGAGTTTATTTTAACTAAAATATTTATATAGTCTTTCGACTTTTTGTTTCTAGTAATTACTCACATTGTCTACACTAGTAAATATTATTCTTGCCTAAATTTGGATAAGTTCAATCTCACTCAATTTTTCCAGTCATGACTTGGAAAATTTGCCTGTATATCAGAAGCAAACAACTCTTGTAATATTTTTCTTCTGGATATGTACCAATGAAAACTAGTTTGTTAGTAAGAACTTTTCTTTTTCTTCTGAAAGCCATATAAATGTGAAGCATAACCTAAAGCAACACCATTCTCTCAAGGGTAATAACTATAAGATCCAGCGGAGCTAGGGCAGGTGTTGATTCATCATGAATTTTAATTTTGAGGTCCCTGCACCCTTCAGTATCTGGTATTGCTGCCTAAGTCTGCGCTAACTACATGGTTCAATCATTCTTTAGGCACTTTTTCAGCGATCAAGTTTAATGCAAATTGTACTTTGATTCCCAAATCTGATAACATTTCTGACATTATGAATCATCTCTCTGTTGACAATATTCTTTTATTTGGGGGAAGGAGGCTATGCCCCCTGTTCCATAGGACTTAATTGATTACTAATTCTAATTCAGTTCAAGAAACACTTACCAAGTACCTAGTATATGCTAAGCCCCTGGGATGCAAATACAAAAGCCAAACAAGAAAATCAGCTTGCCTTCAAGGGACTTGCAGTCTATAAAGGACCTAAAATGAAAGTAAGTGATGTACAATTTAAACTAAAGTAAACTGAATTGTTAAAGTCAAAGGATTTTTTTAATTTGGAATGAGGTATAAAGATCACCTTGTCCAGCCTTCTAATTTTAAAGAAAAGAAAGCCAAAGCCCACATTTGATTGATTTTTTGAGTACGTGGCAAAGAAACCAATAATGTCTGAGATTTTTTTTCCACGTTCAAGCCTAATTTCTTGGTCTTTTTTCCCCCAAAAAAATAACCTATAAGTTCTCACTTCCTTTGGAATGCCAATGCCTATATGACCTTTTTTTAGTGGCCTCTTAACAGCCGTGTAAACTCAGGATAAAGTATAAAATGACAGTAATATATGTGACACAAAAACTGACACAGGACTCAACTTTTAAATTTTAAAGTTCAGAAAGCAAATAAAAAGCTGAATACCAAAAAGAGAACAAAGTGAAAATAAATAGGAGCCCTTCTGAAATCTGAAGAAACAGCTGCACAACAAGAGGCTATTAGGTCAAGTAAAATTATGTATGACTTTTCTGGAACTGACATTTCTCATAGTCAATAATATGAGAGAAAATGCAAAGAAACAAGTTTATTTTTGTTTTTTTAACAAGGCCCACTGAGAAATCAAATGACTTGTTGTTATTGTTCAGTCATGTCCAACTCTTTGTGACCATATTTGGGGTTTTCTTGGCAAAGATACTGAAATAGTTTGCCATTTCCTTCTCCAGCTCATTTTACAGATGAAGAAACTAAGGCAAATAGGGTATGATTTACCCAGGTTCATTCAGCTAGTAAGTGTCTGAGGCTGGATTTGAACTCAGGTCTTCCTATTTCTAGCAACTGCACCACCTAGCAACCCATCACTATTTTCTTTAAAAATAGAAGAGGGAATGAGGTGTGGTTCTAGAATATATGGTAATAATTTGCCTCCTACTCCTTCCACAGTTTGGAATGACTGACAGCCTAGATTGACTGATCAGGTAAAAGTGATGGGAAAAGGAGGACATAGTGTATATTTTAAGTTGCAAAGAAGAGGAGGATTGGAGAATTAATGGCTGCATGAAGCTAGAAGACCTTGAAAACTAGGTCCACTCTGGCCTTAGTTTGTGAACACTGAAGGTCCCATTTACCTTCCTCTCCCAGATCCTGGAAGCCTTCTCAGGCTTTCCTCCTTTATGAAGGATAAGATTACGCTGGGGGAGTACAATAGGTCTTGAAATTTCTGGGACTCTGGCAGAAAGAAAGAGGGGAACCAGTCCTGAGATCAGTAGCTATTCCTAGGAAAATCTTTGAAACTTCCATGGACTCAAATTCTGTGCTGCTGGAGTAACTTAGATATTCCTAATTCTGACTGCATGAGAAGACAGGAAATTTTATGATAAGCCTTTGAATTTCCCATTTTGCCCTTTTACGGTTCAGTAGTAACTAATATTAGAGAGACTGAACTCTCAATGTGGTGGGGGGGGGGGGGAGCGGGATGATGAGTTATGGTTATTGTGAAAATGCTGATGAGGGAGCTTTTAGGATCAGAGGATCACAGAGCTAGGGCTAGCAGGGTCTCCTGAGGACATCTAGTCTGGCCTCCTCATTTTATGGCTAAAGAAACTGAGGCCCAAGAAGGTTAAGTAATTTGCCCAAGGTTTTATGCATGTATTAAAAGAGATGGGATTTAAACTCATGTTATGTGGTTGCAGAGTCATTGTTCTCTCCATTGTAACATGATGTTTCCATGTTAACTGCTGTGATGCTTTATGACGTTACCATGTTTCTTCCTAACCAAAAGAAACTATTTTGTATGGCTATAATCTCTGAGTGTTTGTTTGTTTGCTTGTGTTCGTGGTGTCTTCATTTATTTTTTTAAATTTTAGTTTATATTTATGGAATAAAGCAAGCATTTCCATAACATAGTACAGTAAAAAAGATGGTTGCACATGAAACCCTAAATCTATTATGCATAACCTGATATTCCTTTCAAATATACAACAAAATTAATATAGAAATTTTTTTTCTGCCCCCTCCTTCACCTCAGAGATGGCTACCACTAGACACAATAGGGGTGTGTGTGTGTGTGTGTGTGTGTGTGTGTGTGTGTAAAATTATTCTATACATACTTCTATTCATCAGTTCTTTCTCTGGATGCAGATAGTATCTTTCTTCTTGTGTCCTTTATAGTTAATTTGGGTATTTATAATAGACAAAATAACTTATTCACTTAAGTCATTATTAAAACACTATTGCTGTTACTGTATACAATGTTCTCTTGGGTCTGCTCATTAAAGAAACTTTGTATGGTTATGACCTTTGTATGGCTACATGAATAAATGGAGATATCTCCCCTACCCCCACTAAGTGGGAGATGTGACAACAATGGCTCTAGAACATGAAAGCAACATGAAAAAGGCCATATAGGAGAGATTGCAGTGGGAACGTGTGAGAATCTACTGCATTAGGTGCAGCTAACTAACCCTTTTCCATGGCACTTAATTTGTCAAAAATTAAGATTCCTATAAAGTAAATTCTTTTCCCTCACTCTCAGTCTACTTCTGTAGTTCATACTGTATATATAACAGTACTTTCACCTGAATTCTATTACAAACTCAAATAAACACAAAACAACTCCAAAACCTTTTTTTTTATTCAACTATAATCAAAAGTAGAAGCAACACTTTACCGTATGTCTTCTAAAAGTAATAGCATTTAAATATGTTGATTTTTTTTCTGCTAGGGGCACTATAAATCTAATCATTCACAGAAACTTCCTGTGTTGGGGTGTTAGTATATTTTATCTCAAGGTCACCCTTTCCTGATCTGCATTTTCCAAATTCAGTTTCTGTCTTATCTGAGCTAGAGAAACTTTTATACTAGCCTTCCTCTAAATGCTGGTTACTGGCATATCATGTCACATGTCTATACAACCATATCAGATGGGCTTTTAACTTGACTTCAAGTACCATTAGGCTATCACTGTTTCTCATCACACCTAACCTTCATTAGTCTTTATCTCCTATCTGTGGAATCAAACTTAGCAGTCTTTCAAATACATTCACTCATTCTTCAAAAACTCCACAAAAATCTCAGTGTAAATACAAGTCATCAATACACATCTCTCCCTAAAACCATTGAAATATCTCCCCTTTGAAAAATGAATAGTATTTAATAAAAGTTTTTGGCTGATAGCCAAATTGAATGAAACATTTATTAAGTGCCTAGCAAGGTCCTTTTTAAGTGCTGGGAATACAAAGTTAGCCTCTGAGGAACTTACATTCTACTCAGTGATACACTATTTTCCAAATAACATATAATTTGAGGAGAGGAAGAAGACAAAATAAGTGAAAGTATGAAGAAAAGTCTCCTCTCAAATGAAGATGGTACCTGAGATGAACCTTGAAAGGTTTCTAAGAGCTGGAGATGAGGAAGGAGGGCATTCCTGGGGGAAGCATCACAGATGCCAAAGCATCAGGTCAAGGGATGGAAGGCTGGGTTTGTGTAAATTAAGCAGACCTGTGTGGTTGCATAAAACAGTGCATGATGGGAGAGGGTGGGAGAACAATGAAACTTGAGATGGGATTTCATTGGTGCAGGAAATTTCCACTGGGTAAACGCCCTCTATCAATGCTGCATTAAAAACAATTAAAACAACTCCTATTTATAGAGTGCTTTGATATTTACAAAGACCCATAATTATATACATTTATTCATTTTATCCCTACAACCACACTCTAAGGTAAGTCCTCATTTGAAAGATGAGGAAACTGTAACAGAAAAGTTCATCTACACGTCCAAGGTCACTGAGGTAGCGTCTGAAAAAGGATTCAAACAAAGACAGATCTACCTGATTTCAGGTCCCAGGCTCTAAAGATTGTACCACACACCTGCCAATTCTCTGCCACCTCCAATCAGGGAGTTCCTTTGGGCATTGAGAGTTGTGAGTTTTCCACGAACACATGACCATTAGCCATCAGAGGTAATATTTGAACCTAGGCTTTCCTGACTCTTAAAGCCAGCTCTCTGAACAATTAAAAAAAGACATTCTGGTAAATATTAAAAAAAAATCCTCTGATTTTATAGGCAAGCAGAAAATCTCTCACAATTATTTATTTTTAAAATAGGCACACTTTGAAAATTTTAAAGTAGACAGAGGAGGCAGCGTTAGTTCCCTTTAAATAGAGGTTTGCTTTCCTGTTCTCTTGTCCAAGAATAAAGATTCTGGGTTCCTTTAATTAATAACAAAATGACATGAACTTGATTTACCATCCTAGTCACCCTCCTTTCAACACTAAAGCTAGTGAGCATATTAATGTCCTTTGTAAAATGTGGCAATGGGAAATAAATCTGGTGTGCTCTTACCGCTCATTTGCACAGAACATTGTCTCCTGGTGAAAGAAAGTGCTAAAGACAGGAGATGACAGATTAAAAAGCTGGTTGGTGAACAAAGGAGCTTAGGGAAGTGATCTTCCCTGGGTTGTTTGTTGTCACTGTTTTTTTTTTTTTTTTAATCTAGGCAAGTTACCAGCACTTCCTCACTTCAACAGCTCTGGGGACCTACTGCAAATTCCTGACCCGTTGACTCACATTTTTCCAAACTCCATACAAAACTCCTCCTCCCCAACCTTCTTTTCAAGGCATTACCTCATGAATATGTTAATAATATTATATCACAACTAATTTCACGATAGGTATAATACAGTGGCTTTCCTATCTTGGGGTCAAAAAACAAATTTTTCTTTTGGAAGCCATATTTCTCGGACTTCTCAGAATTTCTTTATTCCCACCCTAGGAATGGCTGTTGTAGAGGCTCATCTTGGGAAAACAACAAGCTAACTTATAAAAGACTGTTTTAGCTGTGCAGTTTTTAAGAGCAGACACCCTAGTCTCAACAACAACCCATTTAATAAGCTATCTCAAGGTGGGATTCTGCAGATAGATGTTATTATTTCATATTAATTCTTAACAATGCTTAATTTTACCTCCAAAATTGAGAGCTAGGGGGGTGGGGAAGGGGAGGGTGAAGAATATATATCATTGGAGTTTTCTGCATCTTATATAGTGACTACAGTGAGACAATATAACGTCTTGGAAAATAACTTGACTAAAGGGTAAAAAGACATGGTTTCAAATTCTGACTCTTCTACTTAATAGCTATATGATCTCAGCTAAGATCATAATTTCCAACCATATCTTCATAGTCAATAAAGTGCTTTCCTCACAAAAGCCAAATGAAATAGATAAAAACTATTATTATTATCTCTATTTAACAGATGAGGAAGCAGAGGAAGAGAGAGGAGAAATGGCTAACAGTCAGGTACTAACAGGAGGGGCTAGCATGGAAACTAGAATTTTTGACCTGGAGACCCAGAGTACTTTCCACTGGACATGAACTGTTTAGTTTTAATCATCTATGAAATGGGAATAATACATACTGCTCACCTCAGAGCGTTGTTGTAAGTAAAGCACTTGGAAAAAAAAATAAAGTGCTATATAAAGGTGAATAGTTAACCAGGAAAAAAGCATTTATTAAGCTCCTACTAGATGTGAGGCATCGTGCCAAGTGCTAAGAATACAAAAAGAGGTGAAAAATAGTCCCTGCTCTCAAAGAGCTTACAATCTAATTGGAGAGAAAAATATGCAAACGCATACACATATCAGGCTATATAGGAGATAATTAACAGAAAGGAGGCACTGTAATAAAGGGGCTGGGGAAGCTTTCCTGTAGAATATGGGATTTTAGCTGGGGCTTGTAGGATGCCAGAGATTATTATTAACAATATTACTATCGTTTTATTATTAATTATTTAAATAATAATGATTACCTTTTAAGGTTATTATGGGGATCACATAAGATATCAGTGTTTTGTATTCATCAAATATTTTATAAATGTACATTTATATGCATGGCAAATGACAGAAGTTTAATGAGTGACTCAGCACTTGCATCCCCACAGCCCTTTACCTAATCATTTACTTTTACAATGATGATAATTCTCCCCAATTAAACTCTATGGTTTTGATGCTGGAAAAATGTGCTTTTTTAAAAAAATGCAAAAGTTTGTTTCTTCAAAAAAAGTTGCTTTGTCACTTCTTCTCCTTTCAAATACTGAAAAGTCATTTAAGGTTAGAGGTTCCGTGGCATCCTAGGTTTTCACTTAGTAGAGTATTTTTTGAGAATGCACCAACTCTTAAGGTTCACAGTGTGACACCTACATTTATTAAGGTTGTTCTTGTACTATATTTGCTTTTACAGCTTATGACATGAAAAATCCTTAAAGTTTCCTTTGTAAAGAAGGCTGAGTAGAATAATACCCATATGCTCCAGTTTCCTAAGAATGCTGTGCCAATGTGGCACTGGCTCATGAAGAGAGATTTAAAAAAATTGTTACACAGTCATAATTACTGGCAATAAAAATTTGCTATAAAGCTTTAAAGGAAGGGAAAGAAAAAAATTAAGGTACAAACTGGACATTCTAGTTTCTTATATATACATATATTCTTATATATATATATATATTTCAAATATATATTTATTTACTTAAGCACAATATGTTACTAGATATACATATACATTATAATGGAACAATTATAAAACTCAAACATGTCTTTTTTTTTTCCCAAATAGTTTCTTTGTTGGAAATGTTCATGTGATACTACAGGTAAACAAAAAAACATTTAGACATATGAAATGGGTCATCTACAAGAAACAAATTCTTCCCCCACCCCCTTACTTTGTCCCAGTAACACTGCAAGTGGGCATTTTTTATGTCTACTGCCATTATAAACCAGGTCAGAATATAAAAATCAGAATTCATAACTCAAAAATTTATTCTTAGTAATATATCATTTCTGTGAAAGTTGCAAGCATCCAGCTATCCCCTAGCTTATTAAGATAGCATTATATCTGCATTTTCCTGTCCTACATTTATTCTTTGAACTCTGATGTGTGTCATTTATTTTCATATCTTGAAATTTCTTGGATTTGAAACAAGTCGTATACCAATATTAACATTCTGCCAAGGGGCACTTTATCATTAATTCACCAAAATTAATTGAAGTAGCATTAGTAAAACTGCGTAGTTATATTAAAATCTCCTCTTACCATGTCTCATTAGGCTATGCAATGTTCTAACACACTCTCTTCATTAGCTTTCTACCTTAAAAACCCCAGAACACAATTTAACAAAGCTTTTATGGACTTCTTTATATAGCTACTTTCCATTTTTGACAGATTATTAGAGGAAAGGAGACCCTTTGCTGCAGAATGTAGTTATTTAAAAGTCAAAATAATAAATGATGTACAAAACAGAATGCTTCTTTACAATCCACATGTTCCCTTGGACAAAAATTCATTTGCTAAAGGTCAACAATATTAAGATTTGTCAGACAAAAAGGAAAAAAGAAGATACCTTTCTTAAGAATCCTCCTTTTCTTTGGCATATTATTAGAAATTCCCTAGTTGATCTTGGATATTATGATGTGAATAGAAAAAAGGTAATATCAAAAAAAAAATTGCTCCACTTGTACGCTAATGAGAAACTGAGAATTTCAGAGGGCATGAAACATTGAATGAATGCCAGGAGTAGGTACTGGTCAAGGTTTCAGAATATGCCAATAGCCATAGAGAGTAATGTGAGCAATTTTATTATAAGTCCGTTGGGTATACATAATGTTCTTGGATGTAAGGTTATACTATTTCCTAATTGGGATAATTTATTGATTCAGAAAGGTAGAAATAAGGTCAAGTATGTAAGAGAAAACACTAAAAGAAGTCCCTCAGAGAAAAAGCACCTAGAGCAATGATGACCAGTGTTTTGTTTCCCAGCATTTATTTTACATCTGACTCATGACAAATTTGAGGGTGATAAGCTAAGAAACCCAGATCCCTAAGAATTATGTGAGGATGGTAGGACAATTAAATCTATTTTTGCCTTAATTGACAGAAATACAGATTTTGTACTTTATCATATGATAGAAGTGAATCATTTCACACAAGAGAGCCTTTTTTGAGAAGAGGAGGGTTGGTCAAGACGACAGAGGTCTAAAGTCCTAAGAGGTGGTTCACTGAAAGACCTTAAAGCCTATACAGTAAGCGTGGCCAGGAATAGATCACTGGAGGAAAATGTTCTGCTGCCTGGAAGAGGTGATTGGATGAATACGTTTGCAATCTTGGAAAAGATGATGTAAAGACTGTTTTTATGTTTCCTGGTACTACCATCTACTATTGCCTAAAAACGTAGGAATACCTCAGAGCTCATCAAAGGGCACTAACCTGGAAAAGTTCTACAGATCTCAGGCTTAGAGTCTCTATTTCTGAAAGAACCTGACACTGTCTATACAACCCAGGAGAGGTGTAGCAACTAACAGAGAAGTTGCCTCACTCATCAGGAGAGTGAAAGGGTCAGAAGAGCAGTGGCTCAACTATAGTGTAGTAGCCTGCTCAAAAGTGATGCCATCCATAAGTAACTTGTGAAGCAAACCACAGTCCAGAATTGGGAGTCTTCCAGGCAAATGTGTCCCCTACTCATTTGCCTTTCTGCTAAAGTTCAGTAAATCTATTCTTACTCTCCCCCATAAAAACTATACACATTGTTTGTGTTCCAATTGTATGGGTGGAATATAATGTCATAATTACTCTCATTTTGCATTCTGCTTAGTAAATAGTTTTGATTAATAGTTAATAGTGTCATCTAGGCTAATCTATAAATGAGAAACATAACACTAGAGGACTCAGAAGTTATAATCTTGAATAACAGGAATGTATTCTCCCCATCAGGTTTACATCTAGGAGTAAGTAAGCTACAGGAGACTGGTTATTCCCTCTGGGAAATTTTCCTTACTTTCCAAAATGTGTATGCTATTTGAGTAAGTAAGCTGGCCCAGAGAGAGAGAAGAGAGAAGAAGGTGGGTCTTTACTCTTACATGATCTTAGGATCAGAGATTTAGAGCTGAAAGGAATTTTGGAGGCCATCTGGTTCAAAGAGACAGGTCACTGAGGTCCTTGCTCACACACACACACACACACACACACACACACACGTTTGGTCTGTGTTTCCCAGATAACCTTTGAGTTCAGCTAATGAATAGTTTTAAAATGTTTTCATCCTTGCCCAATATTGAGGAGAATTTAACACTATTTTCTTCATTGGCTATTTTTCTTCATTTCCACAGTTATAGTTACGCTACCATCTTGTGAGTGAAGGTTAAATCAAAGGTATTAAATTAAGTCCTGGGAAAAGTAATAGTAATGGTCTCCAAGAGTTAAGCCAAGAGAACTATTGTTCATCGATCCAGGAATAGTTTGGGACTTATGCCTTCATCAAGTTTATTCTGTTATTACTCTCTGTATACAATACGCAGCAGAATGTAATAAACTTTTAACAATTAGGACAGAAAATTGATAGCTCATTAAAAAGAATCAGAATCCCTGAAATATGGTGCTTGTAGAGGTAGCTAGGTAGTGCAGGGAACAGAAATGTGGGACTGTATCATGTATCTGAGTTCAAATTTGGCTTCAGTCACTAGCTGTATGACCCTGGACAAGTCACTTAACCTCTGTTTGCCTCCGTTTTCTCATCTATAAAACAGGAATAATAATAGTACCTACTTCTCAGGGTTGTTGTGAGGATCAAATGAGAAATTATTTGTGAAACACTTAACACATTGCCCAGAACACAGCAGGTGCAATATAAAGGCTTATTTCCTCCCCTTTCGCCCCCTCCCTTCTAATCTTCAATGTATAGTCCCCAACTCTGGTTCTAAACATCTATGCAAATCAATACATGAATGTTAAGCATCAACTCTTTACAGGGAACAAATATTTTTTAATCATCTACTCTATTCTAGATACTATGTTAAGTGCTTTGCAACTATTATCTCCATTTAATCCTCACAAAGGTGGGAACTACTATTTTCACCAATTTATAACTGAGAAAACTGAGGTAGACAAAAATTAAGTGACTTGCCCAGGGTCATATATTTTGTTGTCTTAGTCCTTTGCGGCCCTGTGAGCAGACACAGCTGCATGAATGAGGACCCAGCTAGTTGGGTAACTCAGCTCCTCCTCTTCTGTCTGCCTCTCCCTCCCGTTCCTTCTCCTCTCCAAAGGAGGACAAATTTGGATGGCCAGAAGATGCTCAGTTAACTTGGGTTTTACTGGCTCCTTTCCTTTCCCTTTCCTTCCCTTTTCTTCCCTGTTCCCTTCCCTTCCTTTCCCAAAACCTTAAACCTACTGCACTCTGAAACTGAGACACCAGGGAGCCCCTGACTAAGGGCTGTTCTGGACCCTCCTGGCTTCAGAGTGATTATCAATACTAACTGTTGCTCTTTACCTCTCAGCCTGATGTCTTTCTTTTCCTTGTCTCATTAAAGGGGCCGTGCCCTGACTACTTCTTAAAGAGGCTTATTCAATGAATGGGCATTACCCCAGCCCTCCCTCACTCAAAAACAAAGTCAAGTGCAAGTCATGTCATCATTTCTCTGATGGCATGGTGTTCTTCAGCAGCGAAGGACGAACACACACACCTCACCTTAAGTGAGTACTTGCATAGACCTGGGCCTAAAGGGGCCAAGGTCTCCCAGTGCATCCTGGGCCATCTCCAGTCATCCTGAGAAATATCAGGTCACTGGATTCAGACGGCTCTGGAGAAGTGAGGCTGGTGACCTGCACAGCCCTTACGCACTCAAAACAAAGTCAAGTGCAAGTCATGACATTATTTCTTCTTTGGCAACGAAGGACGAACACAACAACATATTGTAAGTATTTGAGGTTAAGATTTGAACTCAGGTTTTCCCCATGTCTGGTGCTTTATCAACTACACCATCTAGTGTTTATATAGAGCATTTTGCAGAATTAATAAAAGTTAGCTCATAGAGTAACGGGCTTTATTAATGGTTTAGGAACCATCTAGTCCACTCCTCTCTACCCCCTCACATAAGGAAGGTATAAAGACAGCCCTTGCCCTCATGGAATTTTAAGGCTAATAAGGGGATATTAAATACATACTATATAAAACTAAATATAACTATTTACTGTGTACCATACAAAATAATATATACTAGGTGCATTAAGGAAATGAAAAATAAAGTGTTTTGTTTGTGTTCTAAAAGGAAGGGCATTATAAATTAAAGAAGGAATATCTTTACAAGACATCATCACAATGAACTATATTTGAGCTGCTCTGGCAAGAACAGGTAAGTATTCAATAGATGAAAAGGAAGAAAAAGTAGGTCATTAGATGGCACAGTAGACAGAGTGTCGGGCCTGGTGTCAGGAAGACTCATCTTCCTGAGTTCAAATCTGGCCACAGACACTTACTAGCTGGGTGACCCTAAGCAAATCACTTAATCCTGTTTCCCTCAGTGTCCTCATCTGTAAAATGAGCTGGAGAAGGAAATGACAAAACACTCCAGTATTTTCACCAAAAAAATCCCAAATAGGGTCATGAAGAGTCAGATGGGACTGAAATGACTGAACAACAAGTTATATAATATGAAATAATAATCTAATATGTGATAATATTAATAATATATCCAGGGGCAAATGTGAGGAACAGTAAAAAAAAGAAGGATCACAGAGTATATTTGGGGGATGGAAGAGTGGTCTAGTTTGACTGGAGCATATAATATGTGTCAGGATTAGAATGAAATAATGGCAGACTGGGGAAAGGAAAGTATGATGGACTTTGTATTTCAGGCAAAGGAGACTGGATGATGATGACTGACACTGATGAAGACAGAGAAGAGAGAAGGAAAAGTAAGTTTAGGAGAAAGGGAATCACCTTTATTTTGGATATATGTTTGTGATATCAGTGAGATGTCCAGATGTCTTATTGTTTAGACAGTTGGGAAATGCCAGTCTGAAAGGAAGGTCAGAGCTAGATGACTTCCAATCCAATGAGCCCCCTCCCTATATCAATTGTGCAAAAACACATGTTGCTCATTCATCTGTTCTTTGATAAATTAGTTTTTAATTGGTTCATGCATGTTTTTCTCCTTCCAGTGAGTCAGAGAGCAGGGATCACATATTCACGTCTTTGTATCTACTTACAACATGGCACAACACAGTACATAGTAGAAACTTGACAAACTATCAAACATTGGGTAACATGTTGGAAAAAGCAGCACATGATCCATAACAAGATGCTTTTAAACTACAAACTTACATCTTATTCACGTAAAAGCTTTGAGAACACCATTGCTTTAACTTATTTGCAATCTAGTGTAAAATTTAGAAAAACTAAACTGACCCCAATTTTTCTTTTGGGATAGGAGTGATGGAAGAATGATCCCCATTAAAGTGTCTGTTCGTTAACATACATACATACATATACACACATATATATGTATGTGTGTGTATATGTATATATACACACACATATACATATGTGTGTATATATGTATATATATACACACATATTGCCCCCCCCGCCCCACTTCTTGAATTGGTCCTTTTGACCAAACTAGGTGCTTTGTGCAACATAATGATAGAATCAGACAGTCTCAGAACTGGAATAGTCTAGAAGCCATTTAGTTCAATTTCAATATGACAAAAAATTACCCAATGAGTGGTCATCCAACCTCTTCTTAGAGACCTTCGGTGATGGGGAAACCCCTACCTCACGAGACAACCCATGACACTTTTGGACAGCTCAAAGTGTTAAAGCCAGCTATCAAGCCCAGATTTGCCTCTTTCTGAGTTCCACTTACTACTCTGAATTATGCCCTGTGAAGATACAGAGATTAAATCTAATTTCTTTTTTACATGAAGACCTTTCAAGTTCTTGGAAATCGCTATTATCTCTGTCTTCCCTTAAGAGGCAACTAGGCAACTCAGTGGATTGACTGAGTGTTGGGCCTCAAGTCAGAAAGATGTGAATTCAGATCCTGCCTCTGAAACTCAACAGCTGTATGATCTTGGACAATTCATTTAACCTTTCTCTTCTGAAAAATGAAAATAATAATAGCACCTCCATTTAATAAGTATCTAAATAAGTAAGTGTTGTGGTGAGGATAAAATGAGAAAATATTTGGAGAGTACTTTGCGAACCTTAAGGTATAACATAAATGCTAGCTATCACCATCATCATCAAAACACCATTAGGTCCTTCTGTTGATAATTGTACAGCACTTGGTTTCTCACCTCTGGACATTTAGATCCTTCCTAAAACGTGGTTCCTTGGGCTTACTACAATACTCTAGATGTGGTCTGATGGGGGCACAGCCGAGTAGAATCTCTTTCCCAGTCCTGACCACTATGTTTTTCGTACAGAAGATTAAACCTTCACAAGTTTTGTTGGCTCTCACATCACAATACTGACTCATATTGAGCTTTTAGTTTGCTAGAGCACCCAAATGTTTAATTTTTTTAAAATCAACTAATACGACAAACCACAGAACGGCTAGAGGGGACCAAGCCAGGGCGAATTCTGCACCCAGAGACCACAGAGTATTGGAGCGAGGGAGATTCCTGCTCCGGAGAGACCTGCGGACCTCTCGCGGGGGGTCCTTCGCGCCGCGGACTGGGCGCTGGGATGGGGAGCGGAGTGCGGACCTGCCACGGCCGCGACACTGAGGGGAGGAGATCCGAGAGGGCTACAGGGACGGGATCTCCAGCGGCCACGCGGGTCCCCCCACCCACAGAGGGACCTGCAAACCTCTCGCAAAAGGTCCGTCGCATTGCAGACGCGGAGCCCAGCCTGAACCTGCGGTGGCGGTGGCGGAGGCCACGACTCCGAGAGGCACAGATCTGAGAGGGCTCCAGAGGCAGGATCTTCAGTGGTGGCACGGGCCCCCCCACCAACAGGTGACTGACGGGGGTGGGTGAGAGAGTCTCTTTGGTGGGTTGAGAGGGGAGTGGGGTGCCCCCAAGGCTCGGGCCCCCCCCCCGGGAGGTGGGGGCTGAGAGGCGGCTGTGGACAGGGGCTCCCCAAATGGGCAGGAGCCTGGATCCATTGTGGAAGGTCTGTGCATAAACCCCCAGAGGGAACTATGCCTGAGAGGCGGCCCTGCCCCTGACCACCTGAACTTAATTCTCACACTGAATAGCAGCCCTGCCCTCGCGAAAAATACTAAGGCGGGAAGCAGCATTTGAATCTCAGTCCCCAAACGCTGGCTGGGAGGACCAGGAGGTGAGGTGGGTGTGAGGAGAACATTCAGAGGTCAGGCCACTAGTTGGAGAAAATGCCAAGAAAAGGGAAAAGAAATAAAACTATTGAAGGGTACTTTACCGGAGAAAAGACACTTCCTCCCTTCCTTTCTGATGGGGAGGAACAATGCTTGCCATCAGGCAAAGACACAGAAATTGAGGATTCTGTGTCCCAGCCCACCCAATGGGCTCGGGCCATGGAAGAGCTCAAGAGGAATTTTGAAAATCAAGTTAGAGAAGTGGAGGAAAGACTGGGAAGGGAAATGAGAGGGATGAGGGAGAAGCATGAAAAGCAGATCAGCTCCCTGCTAAAGGAGAACCAAAAAAATCTTGAAGAAATTGGCACCTTGAGAACTAGCCTAACTCAGCTGGCAAGGGAGGTGCAAGGGGCCAATGAGGAGAAGAATGCTTTCAAAAGCAGAATTAACCAAATGGAAAAGGAGATTCAAAAGCTCACTGAAGAAAATAGATCTTTCAAAACTGGAATGGTACGGATGGACGCTAAGGACTTTTCGAGAAAGACAGATATCTCAGAACATACCGCGCAGATTCGAAAAATGGAAGATAATGTGAAATATCTTATTGGAAAAACAACTGACCTGGAAAATAGAATGAGGAGAGACAATGTAAAAATTCTGGGACTACCTGAAAACCATGATCAAAAGAAGAGCCTAGACATCATCTTCCATGAAATTATCAAGGAAAACTGCCCTGAGATTCTAGAACCAGAAGGCAAAATGAATATTCAAGGAATCCGCAGAACACCGCATGAAAGAGATCCAAAAAGAGAAACTCCTAGGAGCATTGTGGCCAAATTCCAGAATTCCCAGGTGAAAGAGAAAATATTGCAAGCAGCTAGAAAGAAACAATTCAAGTATTGTGGAAATACAATCAGGATAGCACAAGATCTGCCACCCTCTACATTGAGGGATAGAAGGGAATGGAATAGGATATTCTAGAAGTCAAAGGAACTAGGACTGAAGCCAAGAATCACCTACCCAGCAAAACTGAGTATAATACTTCAGGAGAAAAAATGGTCTTTCAATGAAATAGAAGACTTTCAAATTTTCCTGATGAAAAGATCAGAGCTGGAAAGAAAATCTGACTTTCTAACACAAGAATGAAGAGAACCACGAAAAGGCGAACAGCAAAGAGAAATCATAAGGGACTTACTAAAGTTGAACTGTTTACATTCCTACATGGAAAGACAATATTTATAACTCTTGAAACATTTCAGTATCTGGGCACTGGGTGGGAGTACACACACACACACACACGCACACATGCACACATACATAGAGACAGAGTGCACAGAGTGAATTGAAGAGGATGGGATCATACATTAAAAAAAAAATGAAATCAAGCAGTGAGAGAGAAATATTGGGAGGAGAAAGGGAGAAGTTATATGGGGCAAATTATCTCTCATAAAAGAGGCAAGCAAAAGACTTATTAGTGGTGGGATAAAGAGGGGAGGCAAGAGAAAAACATGAGGTCTACTCTCATCACATTCCACTAAAGGAAAGAATATAATGCACACTCATTTTGATAGGAAAACCTATCTCATAATACAGGAGAGTGGGGGACAGGGGCACAAGCAGGATGGGGGGGAGGATGGAGGGGAGGGCATGGGGAGGAGAATGCAATACGAGGTCGACACTCATGGGGAGGGAAAGGACCATAAGAAAATAGAAGTAAAGGGGGACAGGATAGGATGGAGGGAAATATAATTAGTCCTATACAACACAACTAGTATGGAAATCATTTGCAAAACTACACAGATTTGGCCTATATTGAACTGCCTGTCTTCCAAGGGGAAGGGGTAGAGAGGGAGGGAGCTAAAGAAGTTGGAACTCAAAGTGTTAGGACTAAATGTAATGTTCTTACCACTGGGTAACAAGAAATACAGGTTAAGGGGTCAAGAAAGCTATCTGGTCCTACAGGACAAAAGAGAAGACGGAGACAAGGGCAGGGAGGGAGGATAGAGGAGAGAGCAGATAAGTCACAGGGGCAATTAGAAAGCTCGGGTTTGGGGGGGGGGATAAAAGGGGAGAAAATTTGTAACCCAAAATTGTGTGAAAATAAATGTTAAAAATTAATAAAAAAAAATAAACTGCTCAGATTATATAACATTAAAAAAAATAAAAAATAAAATCAACTAATGCTTAACTGTGTCTCCCCTTTTCCTTCATCTTGTACTTGCAAAGTTCATTTTTTAATCCAAGGGTAAGACATGACATTTATCTGTGTTTCAATGCCCCAAACTAATTTTTAATTTCAGCCCAACATTTTATCCTGCTGAGAGCTTTCTGAATCTTGATTTGATCAACGTGTTTTAGGTATTCCTGCCAGCTTCATGTCATTTCCAAAATTACTCCAAGGGATACTAGAAAACCAGAGAAACCTACTGTGAATTTGCTTCGGTTATAGATTCATTAGTTTTACCCCTCTTAGTCTGTAGACCTTTCAGAGATGCCTAGAGCTGGACTTATACAAAGTTATATGCAGAAGCACTTGACTCTCTACTATAAAATGGGGGAATTAATACAGTTAACATCTACATTATAGAGATATTGTAACAATCAACTGAGATGGTACATATCATGCTATATAAAGGTCAATTGTTATGCATAAGGTAGAAGTAATGCTATCTCTGGAGAGAGAGATAGGATATCTCTATCATCAGGCAGAACAGAGGTTAAATAAGCATAATATAATAAATATCATCTTAACATTATAAACAATTTTAACAATATTTGATTTGTTACTTAAATGTTAGAGATCTGTGTTTCACGTTCACTGCATTATCTATCTCTAGGCATACAGGCTTTAAAAAGACAGTGTTACACAGCATGGAAACTGACAACTGGTTTGTTACCCACTTTTTATTTATGAATTCCTACCAACCTTCAAGAACAATTAGGTGGCACAGTGGATAAAGTGTTGGACCTAGAGTCAGAAAGACTCCTCCTTTTAATTAGTTCAAATCCAGAGTCAAACATTTATTAGCTGTGTTACCCTGGGCAAGTCACTTAACCCTGTTGATCTTAGCTGCTCATCTGTAAAATGAGCTGGAGAAAAAAAATGGCAAACCATTCCAGTATCCTTGCCAAGAAAACCCCAACTGGAGTCACAAAGTCAGACATTACTGAAAATCAACAATAACACTAAAAACTGACCTCTAACATCTCTTTACAGAAGGAACTGGGAAACTTTTTGACAACCTGTTATTATGCTTTCCTAATTATCTATGCATGGGTATCTAGGTGGTGCAGTGGGCTTAGCATCAGGAAGACTCATCTTCATGAGTTCAAATCTGTTATCAGACACTGACTTATTTAGACACTTACTTAAAATGAGCTGGAGAAGGAAATGGAAAACCATTTCAGCATGTTTGCCAAGAAAACCCCAAATGGGGTTATAAGAGTTGGATACAACTAAAACAAGTGAACAACAATTATCCTCATAATTTATTCTGTTCCAGCACTGTAAATTATATCTGTTGCTTGCCTTTACTATTGTTACACATTTTAAAAGCCAACAATGTAGTTTTAGTGTATATGTGTCATTTCAGAACACTTTTTCCCCCTACTGCAATGAACAAAGTTTCACATTCAGAGTAATGTCCCTTGCTGTACTAATAATGTGGCTACATACATTTTGGACCATTTCTAAGAGACATTATACAAAGAAGAGGAAATGTACATTTGGAATTCCAAGTAGAATATCCATCTTCTTGTTAGGCAGGTAATCACTTCAAATATTCTCTTGTTTTCCTTCCTTCTTCCTCTTTCTTTCCTTCCTTCCTTTTATCTCTCCTAAGCATTTTATCTTATATTGCATTACAAAGCCATCAGCAGACTATATGTGATGTAACCTAATCATCTCTAGGAATCACATTTTCATAAGAGAAGTGTTGAGAGGTACATGAGGAGGATGGCAAAGTACATAAATTATGGATTATGGTTAGTGATATGAGGAACCAAGAATGTTTAAGATGGAAAAGAAAAGACTTGAGGATGGAACAAGAAATAGGGCTATGATATCAGTCTCCAAGTATTTGAAAGATTGTCATGTGGAAAAGAAATTAAACTTGGTATGTTGTGTCCCCATAGGGTAGAACTAGTGAGTCCAAATTGCAAAGAGGAAAATTTCTTCATTGTAAGCAACAAAACATTTATTAAGTTTGTTCTTGGTCATTTTCAAACAGATGTTAGTCTAAATTTCACTGATGCAGCTGGTGTTCTTGAAGTTCTTGTCTACATTTTGCTCTGGACCTCATCCAAGGTGACATAGCTAATGTATGTCAAAGATAAGTCTCAAACCCAGGCCTACTTGACATCAAAGGGGCCCCTAAATTCAATGTGTCCTATTTAGACTGAATTGAGGTTTTATCAAAACACTCTCTAATGTCACTCCACACATGCTGAACATTGACTTGCACAACAGATATCAAATCAGGAATAAGATTTCCACTAACAGGTGAGGGATGCCTGTTCTTTGGAGGAAATGAGGTACTCCTCTGTTCCCTTAGTAATCTCCCTTAGGGATTCTTAGAGATAGAGTGGAAAGGGGAAAATTAACACACAGGGATGCAGCTCTTAGGCTGTGTGTCTATTAAAGTAAAAGGTCTCCTGGGTAATCTCAATATTTTAAAGGTAGAATAACTATTGCCAACAAGGATGCAAACTGAATAAGAGTTCAATAAGAGTCCCTTTGGAACTTTGTACTTTTTTAACAGAAATAAGAAAACCTCCAATGACTATCAATTATATTTCCTCATGTGGAGAATCAAAACCTGTGAGCCCCTACTGTTCTAATGGCATATGTATACATTTCAGAAATAAATTTGAGTTCAAATTTAGCTTTGAGAAGCACTAAGATTAAAATGACTGGTCTTGCTAACTTTGATAGATTTATCTCTTCTTAGCCAAATAAGGATCTAAGACAACTCCAAAGGATTCATGATGGAAAATGCTATCCATATCCAGAAAAAGTTATGGAGTCTGAATACAGATTGAAGCATATTATTTACTTTCTATCTTTTTTTTCTTTTTTTCTTCTTTGCAATTTCTCCCATTGGTTTTAATTCTTCTTTGCAACATGACTAATGTGAAAATAGTTTCAGTATGAATGTATATGTAGAGACTACATCACATTGCATGCCATCTTGGGGGAGGGAGAAGGGAGAGATGGGGAGAAAATTTGGAACTCAAAATCTAATGGAAGTGAATGTTGAAAACCAATAATAAATAAATTTTTAAAAATTAAATTATTGGTCCTGGACTCACATCGCTAGTGTCCATTCATTATTTTCCCTATCTTAAACACTTCACCTTATTCAAAGTTCTAATTAACCTTTTAAATAAGCTAGTGAAGTTTGGTGAATTTATACCTTTCTTTGATACTGAAAAGTAACAATGGAGAGGATGCTGCAGGATTCCCCGTGGGCTAATAATATTTATGCCATCAATAAATATTGGGAATAAATCTAATGACACCTTTACAGAATGGTACCTAATCTAATGCCTCTTAATTACCTACTTTTGTTTTACAACGCTTGCAGGAATTGAAATGAACACAAAATGACTATTTAATGGGAATTCCATAAAATAGGATCTGCTATAAAATGGAATAATGTTTATCTATGGAATCTTCCAAAGGCAAACTAAAAAGTACTGGAATGTTAAGAAAAAAGGAAAAAAAATCATCATTTATTAAGTCCTTACTCTGCACCAGTATTTTAAGAATGAAGATATTGTCAACATTAACAGAAAAACATCAAAAACAAATTTCGCTAGCTATTACTTATATAAAATTACCAGCTCTGTTAGTTTGTGAATACATATGAAATAAAGGACATCAATGTATGAAGGATACCAAATAAAAGAAGTCAAGTAATAGATGTGTTAACACTATCCCCATTCACTTATTCACCCAAGTTTGAAATCTTGGGATTATCTTTGACTTTTCCTTTCTCAACCACCTCAAAATCCTAACAGTAACAAAACAGTCTTGTTGATTCTCTCACTGTCATTTCTCTCATATCCATCTCCATTTTCCCATTTCCATTTCTACGATTTTTGTTGAGTCTTGTATGTTATACAACTGTAGTTTCCAACAACCTACCCTTTACCAGTCTCTCCTCTCTCTAATGGATTCTGCATGAGGTCACCAGACTTATTTCCTAAAATATCATTGTGATCATGCCATTTTTCTGCTCTCAAACCTATTTCTACAGGGTAAAGTTCATTCAAGAGTACCTGAATACATATCACTCCTCTACATAAAACTTTTACTGCTACCAGTCTCCACATATATCCTTTGCTTCTGTAAACTTCTTGTCTTTGTTATTGTTTTTTTTTTTCTACCTGAATTCACCAACCTATACCCCTGTCACCATTTCTACATGTTGAAATCAAACCTGTGCTTCAATGTGCTGCTCAAAGGTCACATTCTTTAAAAAGCTTTCCTTTTTATAGCCCTCAAATAGAAGTAACATTTCCTTCCTCTGAACTCTTATATCTTTCTAGCTGTACTGCTTTTTATGATATTTAGCAATTAATGTCTTGCACTACAATTAGTCATTTACCTGCCTTATGTTTCCCACTATCATACAATCTCAGAAGGCATTCTAGTACATAAATAATACTTGTACACAAAAAGAAATCCCTTTCTACACTATCGCTGGTAATTGGGCATCGAGCCTTAACTTGGAGACATCTAGTGGGGGGGAGGGGTGTCAAACACTTTTAAATAGAACCCATTACATTAAAAAAAACAGATTATAATCTCTTTGAGAACAAAGACCAGATGTGCATTGCCCTCAGAATCTAGCATATTGCCTTGATTATAGTAAGAGCTTATTAACAGGTCTGCCAAGTTGAGCCCACTATAACATGGACCTTGGAGACCTTGGAGGACTTGATTGCCTGTAGTTCAGAGAAACATCCACAAATGCAGCCAAAAAGCCTCTATGAGCCCCATATGAATATCCCAAGTCCTAGAAAGAAAGAACAGATGAAAAGATCTCTTCAAACTTCTATGGACCTTTAAATTTGTCTCCTTGCTTATATGGGAACCAGCTGTAAGAAAATGTCATCATGAGCTAGCAGACCTGTGCTTGAATCATATATTAAATAGCATATGATAAAGTGGATAGAATTCCTTATGTCATTTGACACTGCTCTATTTCAATCATGTATGTACTTAAAGTTAATTAACTTAAAGTTAATTCCACTGTTCTTTTTAATAAGTTGTGTAACTTGAAAGGCATAAGACCACCATCATTACAGCAAACTATCACTTTTACTGCTTGGTATGTGATGTAACTAGTAAATGGCTGTCTATACCCCTTAAAAATAATTCTCAAGTTCCAGTTTCTGACTTCACGTACTTTGTACTATCTGCAGAGAACTCCATGGAGAAAGTGGATAATGTTAAATCAACTCCACTCATTTAATTAAGCTTTGCTATAATCAAAGAAATCAATCTCCCTGCAAGCTTTGCAGTACAATTCATAGATATCTTGATGATTTCAGTTATCCTAGTTTCACATAGCACTACTTTCCTCACGCCTTCCTAGTCAGCAGAAAACCCCTACTGTTGATGTATTTTTTAAAAAATCTCACTGTTGAGCACCACCTTTGGAAGTAGTTTTGCCAGGACTGACCTTTAAAGCTCCCATTACCCACTACTGATTCAGATGTTAGAACAGCACCTCTAGAAGTATCGTATCCAAACATCACTGACCTTCTGGTCCCTTCTAAAAACAAAATGCTCATTGATCCTCTGAAATAAATTCCCAAAGCCAATCTCAACATTCTCTTTTCCCTAGATTACTGATTCAACGGATAACAATATTCCTACAGCCTCCCACTGGTTTTGACCTCACTCCTATTACATCTTCAAAGGATTGCTGCATATGCTATTTCTATTCAATCACATTTATTCAAACACCCCTTAAAAATCCCTTTCTCGTTTCTTCTGCTTTGAAATTTACAACGTTTTAACCTGAAAAAATATTGTAAGCTGGGTGCCCACACTAACTTTCCAGAAAAGCACTTCTTCCCCTAGAAAAACTTTTGAAATAGTTGTTTAAAGGACCTGTATACTCATGTCCTTGGCTGCCAATAAGCAAATGCTAATGCTTGGAGAAACTGGATATGGCTTCATCATTTAGAGTGTAGTCCGTTAAAATGCAGTAACTTGAACAAACAGGTCCCAGAAAGAAAGAAGAATTTCATCTTTTCAGTTTATTCTCTGATTTTATATTCCAAAGATAACAAAATGGTCACAATATGTACGTTAAAAGTAAAGCAGCTCTTTTTTTTAAATGTGTAGGTTCACATACATCCTCAACCTCCAGTTTTCCTTGATATAAATTAAAATGTTAACAAGCATAGTATGTTGGTTATTCCACTTGTTACTGGGTGATGATCATATAGTGGGTAGTATTTGAGACTTTGACCTGATCTGCCACTGAAATCATTCTAAGAAAATACATGTAGGGATGAAAACTTTAAACTATACATTTATTAGAGATACCAATTCTACTTCAAATACAATAAAACATGTTGAGAATCATCTGTTTTGGGGCAATAAAACATCAGCTAGAGTAAGAGTAAGCCTGTAGTATAATTCATATCCTATAACCTTTCAGATGTTTTTCTAGGAAATGGTCATGTAAAACAATTATTTCTTAAAACAAAACTGCACTGTAATATTGTAGCACAGCAAAATGAAGTAACATATGAAGCACTTTTACCTTTGCATTATAGGGAATATAGTGTTTCGATAAAGCTTCAGGGGTATGCATCCATGTTTTATCTGTAATGAAGAACAGTAGCATTTGATGAAACATATATTCATTCTCATATTCATGTATTTATAATTATATAAAGCAGTGTGGTAAGCATGGTTGTCCAAGTTAAATCATATACAAATAAGCAGAAATACAGAACTAGAAGAAATTTCAAAGATCATATAGCTCAATTCCTTCATCTCACAGATGAAACAATCTGTTCAAACTCACACTCATAAGTTGAAAGGCAAAATCTGGATTCGTGTCCTCTGACTGCAGAACCAGGGAACACATTTAATTACTCAAAATACGCAGTTGAAGGACATACTTTTTATTGAAACTTTCCTTTTTCTGTATTAAATATGCTGAAAAAAAAAAGAAATCTAAATAGATCCTGAGATGTAGAACTCATTGCCAGAGAGCTTTCACAAGAATATAGCATCTCTCTGCATAATTCCTTTTTTCCTTCATGAGGAAGCAGGGACTTGCTTTCCCCATTCCTACTGCAGACTGAACTATATAATTGTAATTGTGTTGGCTTTTATTTACCGCTCTACCTTTATTCCTGGCCATCCCCCCTCCTCTACTGACTTTCTTGCATGAAAAAAGTAGCATGATAGAAAGAAGATAGTCAAGCAGTCTGGTCTGTGCTGAATATGGGAGAGGAAGTCAATCTCATCCTCCCAAGTTACTTTTACTATCAGGGTGGGCTTTTCTGCACTTGGGCTGGACGACTAAGGAGGAAATGAAGAAATTGGTTGGCCAGTTTGAGATAGGCAAGTTCTGGGGTTCTTGAAACCTATGGAGAACTTAGAGGAGACTCCCCTTAAACTCCAAAGAATACCAAAGATATCTTTTAATGTGAAGCTTGCTAAAGCTGAAACTTGTTTCTTATTTACTTTTCAATTCCAGATTGGAGTTTAGGATAGCTTTTCTCTCAAGCGTAGTTACTTATAGAGATAAATTTACATCTTCCCAAGGACATTAGGGTTAAAAAACATGTTGTGGGTTGGTACAGGAACATAACACTGTGTATGACGTTACTTCTATAGAGAACTGAGTTCCTGTTTCCATATAAATGGGTAAGAACCCTTCCTTATCCAAACTTATATTTCCCCCAGAAATATGTTCTGAAGAAAATGGTACTTGATAATGATGGTTGAATTGTTATTAATGACAGCAACAACTAATAGTCATGTAGTATTTCAGTAAATGGTAGAGGTAGGATTCGAGCCCAGAGCTTGCATGATCCCCAGTTCATAACTCTACCCAGAAAAGAGTAAGGGTAGGGGGTAGAAAGGAGAGGAATAACAATGGAAAGGAAGGAAAGAAAGAAGGAAGGAAGGAAAGAAGGGGGGAAGGAAGGAAGGAAGGGAGGGAGGTAGGGAGGGAGGGAGGAAGGAAGAAATCGAGGAATGGTTTGATTTGTCTGAACTCTAGCCTGGCAGATAATGTCTAATTGGATTTCTTTTCATGGCTACCAATAGATGGAGGAAATATCTAATTGCATTAGACTAATCATATCAGCTAAGTAATTTCAACAATTTTCTTTTCATCCCCTGCATATGTCATGAAGTTTTTAAATGATAACCCCATATACAAGAAATACACATTATAGCTATTTCTACCCCACTGTGAATTAGATTATATATTGACAGCATGACTTAATTGCTTAGTGAAATCAAAAATTTAAAACTATTAAAAACAATGCATTTGTGTAAAGTCTGAATTGAGAAATTAACACTGCAAACACTTAGAAACTGACAAAATTATTGTAAGGGAAAAATCTTCAATTTAGGCCTTATCTATGTGCTGATATATAAATGATTTAAATATGATAATAAATTCAAGTTTTCTTTGAAGGTGATAAAAACATTAGTGATTAAAATTCTTACAGAGCCACTGGCAGAATAATAAGACTGGGACCAACTTTATACTTGAGATCAATGGATTAAATATTCAGAGCTAGAAGGATCCAAAGAGGTCACTTAGTCCACTTTCTCATTTTACAGATGAAAAATCTGGGGCTCTAAGAAGTCAATGAATTGCTCAAAGTCATTAGAATAGGGAGTAATTATAATTTCATCATTGTAGTTACTCTCTTTTCAAAAATTCTCTAGTCCTTAACTGTTTTATAAGTTCTTGTGACTGAAAAAAAAAAGGAAAGAAAAGCAAAGCAATTAGTAATTATTTATTAAGTGCCACTAGGCACAGTGCTATATCCTGGGCATACAAAGAAAGGCAAAAGACAATCCCTAAATTGTGAAGCAAAATGAAACAAAAGCAAGGAAAAGACAGCTTATGTCTGTCTTGGTGATAAAGCACTCCATACTCAGCTTGTTTGGGTCCTGTGAGAAGTATTTTACTGAATGCTTCCCATGTTCCAGGCAATATAGTAGACTCTGGGGATACAGGAGCAAAAGTGTTCCACAAGAACATGGACGATCAACTTATTTCAATGGATGTGCTTCAGTGACAAACTTATGAGAACTTGGGATCCTCTTCATGGCACTAAAACTTGTAAGACTAAGATGTCTTGCATTCTCTTCAATGGAGAACATAGTCTATATTTCGGTACAATACTATGTATCTCCATTTGAATTTGGTTTGTTTAATGATAATTGCTTGATGCAAGTAAAATAAATGCTGGTTAATATGTTCTTTTTATCTTAAAAATGAACAATGAAATACTTTTGCCACAATACTCATTCTCAACATATGGACATATGGAGAAAGCTATGGTGGTAAAATAGAAAGAGCACACTTAGTATTAGAAGATACTTAATAAGGCTATAACAAGTCAATCACCCACCCTGGGCCTCGGTTTTCTTCTTTATAAAATGGAGTTAGTAATGCCTGACTGCTACAGCTCAGAATTATAGTGATAAATGGGTTTTCAGCCTGTATAGAGCCACATAAATGTGCTATTATTGTAATGCTCTCTCTCCTCATTTATGTTTCCTGGCTTCCTTCAAAACTACCTTCACTTCCCACCTTCTAAAGGAGACCTTTCCCAATTCTCTGATTTGCTGGTATCTTCCTGTCTGAGATCGCCTTCCATCCACTTGGTGTATGTTAAATAGGTGTCTGGTTATTTCCATGTTGTCTCCTCTCATGAGAATGGGAAGTCCTTCGTGGCAAGGACTGTTTGCATGTCTTTATTTCTCCCATGCTCACATCACAAATGCTTACTAAATGTTTATTGACTTATTTGATTGATTAAAACACAATATGAAACAGATACCCTAAAAACTGCAGTTTAATGAATATCTAATGAGCTTCAAAAAGATGTAACACTTAACTACTAATAAGCAGACACATGGACTGTATTTTCCCAAAAGTACAAATAGTTAGGTTTTAATGATGCATGTTCATGGGAAGAAATAACAATCAATAATTAAAAAGTATTTTTTTATTTAGTTTTGAATTTGTTTTATTCTTATGTGAATATTTGGGATTTGAGATTCTAATTAGCCATAAAAATTCAAACAAAATACATAATGAAAGATCAGACTTGGAAGGTGCTAGGAAGCTATTTCATTTTCCCTGGTATCTTACCCTTCTTCTTCTCCTCCCGAGGGCAACGTTGCCCCCTCAGAGTTGTAAAAAGTGTTGCTAGCCCCTCTGAATCTAATAGTTCATATTTTTTCTGGGGTAGAAGAAGAATTCATGTCCTTTCAACTTCCAAGTTATTGAGAATTGACTTCTTTTATTTTTAAAATTTAAAAAAGGTTATTTTGGTGAAATTCATAAATCTGCTACCCGTAAGAATAGTATGTAAGCACTAGAAAAGTATTGTTTCATGATGACTTGCTGATAAGCAAAATAATTACCTTAATACCTCATTAGAGATGGTCAGGTTACCATGGATACCTAGGAAGAGACCTAGATATCCACCTCCATAGCCAGTGGAAGGCTGGGCCCAAAACAGATTACAATGCTCTCCTAAACTATTGAATAAATGGATTAATTATATATTCAGCAAATATGAGGCACTAACCCACATTTCATTGTTCAGTTCTAATGCCTTTATTGAAGATGTCAAATTCACAACTGGAACAGCCATAAAAGGTGCTTTAAAAAAATAACTATTCCTGAAATAAATCTTTCATTGTGACCCTATCTTAGGTATGTTCTATCACAACAGGTATTTAGACAACAATTCTGGAATGATAAAAATTAGTATAAAATGCTTAAGAATGAGAAAAAATTCAGATTTTCTTTCCACAGTGATTTTTCCCTTAACATTTCAGTACTCCTTAATATATGAACACTATCTCTTAGAAACAAAGAACCAGGACAGGCAGGGATGATGTGAGGTTTCTTATCTTCATTCTTCAACATCTCTCTTTATAGTATTCAACATAGAAATATAAAAAAGCTTTTCTTCTAATCTTAATTTTCATATAAAAACATTCCAAAACCTTACTATGTATATTCTGGCACCCAACAACCTTGAGAATCTAAGGGATGTATAAGGTTAATCTGTAAAACCATTACCAATTTGAATGAAAAAAATTTCAAAATATAGAATCTTCATATTGAATTTTTAAATTGCTAAAACATAGAAAACCTCTATTTGACAGCTGATGAGTTAAAAGAGAATAAAGCACAATTCATTGAATCAATTTAGCTCTATTTATTTGGATGTTGTGTTTAATGGTTTGCTATTAGATAATTCATTTTTGATGTAATGAACAGAATACATGACTTACAAACATAATGAGAAAGATAAATAGATAATATTAAAGCTGAAGCTACACAACAACAATATGCATTAAATTTTAATATACATTTATTTGCTAATGATTACAGCCATTTGTTTAACATATTTTTTCAAAGTTTTCAAAATGAATCACTAGTAATATGTTTTATGCTTTTTAATGTAGCATTTGGTTAAAAACAAATTAAGTAACTGGCAACATCAGTTAAGGAGAGGTTTAATGGCATAACAAATTACATGACCAAAACACCAACTGAGGCATTTGATGTGCTATATTAGCAATTATCTTACAGATTAGGTGGTCTTTTTCTTTCAACTTCAATACACTCTATTATTTAGCGACAAATGCATTATGTTGTTAAGTAAGGAAATTAGAAATATTTTAAATATACGGCCATCTAATACCATTCCATAACGCAAATGGGAAGTTTGCACAAACTACATGCTTAGAACACTCACTGAAAATGACATTAATTATATTCTCTAGGGGTATAATTATGGTTTCAGATAATCAGCATGTATTAGTTCCCTAGTAAAGAGAAAAGCAAAAGCATTTAAATAGATTCTCCCTCTCAAGTTATAGTTAAATCAGACTGTTACTGGTTTAACCAGAAACTGAGGGATACTAAATATTTCAATTCATTTCAGATTCAGATTATTTGCTAGAACTGGCAAAGTTGATTGATAATCCCAAGTTTAAATTTCTGGTTAAAGGACAAATTCATCACCTATCAGAGCTTTTATTACTTAGTAATAATGTTTAGCTCAGGGTTGAGAGAATGAGAGGAGTTAGGGAATACACACATACACACTGAAACAAGGAGTGAATTTGAATTTAAGCCAGACCATATGGTTTCCAGTCTCTTAATCTTACTCTGTTGGAGAGAGGAACCAAGGTTGTATATATAATAATAAATAGGCATGAGTAGTGACTTTAAAGGCTCATTTTCTGAGGATATATGTACAATGAAAGGTTCTAGTGGGCCTTAAACATAACACTCTAACCTTTAACATAAAACTCTAACAAGTGTTATGCAGGACATAATTCCTTCAAGGAAAAGGAATTTAATTTACATCTCTATATTAAGCAGGCCGGGAAATTCGTCTTATCCCATTTCCCCTACATACAGAAAGTCAAGCAGGAATAGTTAGTGCCAATAGGAACTTCATTTTTATTTTGCCAACTACTTCTTAGTACAATTACTTTATCTACTTTCTGTCTCCCTTTACTCCCCAGATGCAGGACAGTGTAGAGAGTGACCATTAAGTCAGAAAACATAACTCTTTAATCGAACCTAAGTCAGTTTTCTTAATGCTAAAACGAGAAGATTAGACAAGAAAACCTCTAAGACCTCTTCTAGTTTGAAATCCTATGGCTCTAATGATTCTTACCTCACTCCAGGACTGGGGTCTAAATGGCAGTGGTAGGGTTAATAGTGACTAAGAGTAATGGGGAAGAAGACGAGAAGGCAGCTGGGCAATTTTGCTATTGTTTTCCTGACTTAAACATAGGTCTGCTGCTAAGTCATTACTCTCCTCCAGCTTCACAGAGGCTACGTTTTACGGTTTAGTTCAGGTCCGTGCCCCCACCTTAACTCCCATGACCTAAGCCCAGAAAGGCTGAACTATGTTTTTCTTCAGAAATGTAAATTAGTCTCACTTCAGTACTTTGTTTTTTTTAAAAAAAGAGCCACCATTTAACACTAATGGATTACTGTTTCTCAGTGATCTAAAATGAGGCGGGGGAGTGGCAGGGAAGGGGAGTAGGAAATTCAACAGGGTGGGAAGGGAATAGGAAAGAATCCTTTTAAACCCTGTCAGCTTTTCCTTTTTGCCAATAGTAAGTTAGGGACAGGAGGAAAGTTTGATGGATGGCCTTTTAGAGAATGCCTTTAAAAAAAAACAAAAACAAAAACAAAAAACCCAGCCCTCTATGTGAACTGAATCTGGTTCTTTTCTATTCCACAGTAGGCCAGTGAAGAAAAGACAGCTTGGTTGGAAGCCACAGTAGTGGCAACCCAATCTGGAATGGGGAGATGTGATCCTGCTTTCTCAAACTAGAATCCTAAATGAATTTTCCCATGAAAATTTCATTAAACATGGACAGTGAAGTGCTCAAATGTAGTATGGATTTTTGAGGACTGTTCTAAAATGTACCTACCACATCCATAAATTAATTCCATGGAAAAATCCATCACAAGTTACAAATAACTGCCTACCATACACACATATACTTTTAGAAGACAACCTGTTTATATTCTGGTGTGTGTACGCATTTGTTCATGACATGAATAATATCTCAACAGCAGTTTAGCAAAGTGCTTCCTAAACTACAAAACACCATGTAAATGTGAACTATTGTTGTACTTCAATCCTTACTGAGACCATACTAATTAGCAAATTAATTCTTTTAAATCCATAACTGAAAGTCAATAGCAAATTTGACTTGGCTTTACTCTAGTCTAAATAATATTTTGTCACAATACAAAACATATTTGCTATATTAGTTATTTCCCCATCTTTTATTTCTTCATTGAAATGTTATGATTTGAATAAAATGACTGTTTTAAAGGGATTTCTAGGATAAAAAACACTTTTTTAAATGGTCTGATTTGTAGTTGAAAAGTACTGACTCTGCAGTCAAAGGATCTGGTTTTAATCTTATCTCTGATGCTTTAATACTTGGGAAGAGGAAAGGAATAAAAGGGGGGGGGAGAAAGTTACATTATAACTTTATTATATATTTAAAAAGAATAGCAAGCTGTACATAATAGCTATGCAGTTTCATGGACCATCCTTTTTTTTCTATTCTACCATGTTATGGAAATGCTTGTTTTATTTCTTAAATTCAGAATAAAATAAAGAAGAAAAAAAGACTTAGGGCAAGTTGCTAAACCTCCCTGGGCTCCAGCATATTCATCTGTAAACTGAAGGAACTGAACTGGGAGGTCCCTTCCAGATCTAAATCCATTATCCTCTGTTTCCGTGATTTTAAAAATCAGTCAGTAAACATTTATTAATTGCCTACCAGGTGAAAGGCATGGTGCTACGTGTTGGAATGTTTTGATATTCTTTTAATTCCAAGGTCTTTCTAATCTGTGCAAATTATGGAAGATATTCTGCCAGGTTTGATATTTGATTTTCTTTTCTTTCTCTCTCTTTAAAATTTATTATTGATTTCTGAGATCAGGCTACATGATAGGTATAAATAAGTTGCAGCATATAACTAACGATGACTTATATACCAGAGCTGGCTAACGACAGATCATTATGGACATGTAATAAGAATGAGAGATAACAGATAAGTGTTGCAAATGTTGCACTGGAGTTTGGGAAATATTCAAATTATCAACCATTTCTGGTTAAATAAACACAAAGTCAAGAATCATATCAAATGACAATGGTGGACTACTCTCACATGTCAAAGGTTTGTTGTTTGTCATTTGTTCTGGAAGAGAACCACAATATCAGGAAGGAGACATCATGACTTGCAAGTGAACTGGATTTAAATGAAGGAGGGCCAGAGCCATCTGGGTCCAGTGGCAAGATACAGATCAGGATGACTAGAGATGGCCCCCGATACAGTGGGAGACCTTGGCTTTTCTAAGTTAAAATCTTTCCCAGGTCTCAGTTTGACTGAGTCAATGATCATTCTGTGATTAAGGCTAGGAAAGAAATGAAGCAAAGGATACAGGTGCTAACAAATAGAAAATTTTCTTGCTGTACTTTCCCTGTTGTGAAAAATATTACAGACCTTTATGATATTTAGGGATATTAGGGAGTGAGTATACATATATGTATGTACACATACATGTGTATATATGCATATGCACACATGTGTGCATATATATACATACATATGTACATGTGGGGGGGAGAGAGAGAGAGAGAAGGGCCTCTATCCCCCCTCCCGCAAAAAAATCAATCTGGGAGGGAAGACCCTGCAGTTGAAAGACTAGTTGATATATGAGAAGCAACTTTAGTAAACGACTTTCTAAATAGCCTGGTTGTATTTCAATTTAGGGAAAAAAAGAAAATTATACAGAGAAGTTTTCTGTGATACTTGTAGCATCTGGAGTTAAATACCAATACATACAATTAAACAAATATTTTCATAGTCCTAAAATCAATTGTCCTGAATGTCCTCTCTGGGTAATATTTAGCTTGCCTTGCTTTTATTCAAGTGACGTTCTTTCTCTTTCTTTCTTAGTCAACTTCCTTTAGCATACTCTTACAGAAAAGAATAATTAAAAAGGGGATGTCGAATGGAGAGCTTCTCAGCTTCTCTGCTTGGGCTGTCACCATATTTCCCAGGAAAAGATGCGATGGTGGGATTATCTGGATAATTAAGTGTTGGGGGTAGTTGCAAAACCAGTAGATAGGGAAAGAGAAGAATATAAATAAATAAATGAGTGAATCAATGAAGAAAGAAAGAAGAAGGAAGGAAGGAAGGTAGGAAGGAAGGAAGGAAGGAAGGAAGGAAGGAAGGAAGGAAGGAAGGAAGGAAGGAAGGAAGGAAGGAAGGATGAATTGGGCAGAAAACAGGACCCCCTTTTGATTCTCTAGAGGAGACTTAACAAATGCAAATGTGTGATTTTTTTCTTTAGGTTATCAACTTGCAAACTTTGGCCTTAAAATAGCCATAGATTGACTCCTTGGCCTTTTTTTACCAGACACGCTACACACCAAGAAAGAAATTTGACAAATTCTTGTTTTCTGTTATGACTTAGAGGCTGATAAAATACTAAAACTGAAACAGAAATTACTTAGTCTTTATTCTAGCATTAAATATTAATTCTCAGGCCAACTGGAAGTCTCTTCATTCATGATAATCATTCATAATAATAACAAAAGCAACTATTATTTATCCCTTCATATCACTTACCTTTCTTCCTGCTAAAAGCACGGTTCATGATGATGAGGCACAGACAAATAAATTTTTGATTTTGCTGCACTTTACCCTAAAAAGCAAAAAAAAAAAAAAAAGAAAAGAAAAGAAAAAAGGCAGGAGAAGAATCATTAAAACATCAATATATCATTGTTATGGATAAAATAAATTTGACTTTCAAATATTTTCATCACATGAAAAAAAAACAAAACAAGTCTGTCTATTTCTTATTCTACTGCTACAAGACCAGGAGATTCTGAGTTCAACCACTGAGCAAGCTGACAGAGAGCAGAATCATCTAACCGCAAACCCTCACAAGCTATTCCATTTTTTAAATCCCCAAATCCTGTGATAAAAACATTATGACAGAATCTGACATCAAATCTAGGAACAGATAAGACATGACTTCTTTCCTGCTAGGCTTTTATTCATGACAGGCATTTTAACAGAGAGTTATACTGACATTAACAATCTTGGATAAAAAGAAGATACTTTGACTTGTACCAGTTCAATAAAGTGTCTTTTAGAGACACAAAAGCCGGAATAAGGAAGGCCAGCAGTGCTTTTCTCATAACAGACTGAGAATTACACAATTATGAAACACTTGAGAAGACAGGGCCAGAAGTACACCATTTTACACTGTTTTCACATATACAAGGAAATCCATAGCATACACCTGGGAGATGGGGGTTGGGGGCTTTCTAGCACAACTCTAGAGTATACAGCAACTTTCTTCTGGAACTTAAGAGTAAATTCTAACTATGTCACTGTGAGGTTGTTATAGCAACCTTACAATAGGGATTGGGAAGAGACCTGTGGTTTCATTAGTGTAAGGAATTCCCAGATAAGGAAACTCCTGCTACCAACTCAAATGAACACTTTCTCTGCAACTACCAGCTTTAGAGAGATGCCTAGAGCGCAAAGAGGTTAAATAACTTCCCCAAAATCAGTCATTACATATTAAGAGAATTCGAATGTTCATCTTCTTGCCTTCACTGCCAATCTCTATCCATTACACTACCCTGTGCCTCATCTATCTTACCCTACAAACAAGCATGCCTCTCATTTGCAGGGGGGTGGGGGTGAGGTACAGCAGAAAAAACTGAAATGACTTAAAGTTTTTTTTTTTGGTTGTTGTTCAGTCCTGTCTGACTCTTGCTGACTTCCTAAGTTTTCTTGACAGAGATACTAGAGTAGTATGCCATCTCCTTTTCCAGCTCATTTTACAGATGAGAAAACTGAGACAAGCAGGGTTAAGTGACTTTATCAGGGTCACACAGCTAATAATTATGTCTAAGGCCAGATTGGAACTCAGGAAGTTTAGGTTTCCTGACTAGGCCTAGCACCCTCTCCCCTGTGATATCTAGCTGCCTCCAATTTAAGCTGTAGAATATAGAATAAAGAATCCTAAACCATTAAAGTCAGCACAGGCCTGAAAAACTGATGCACTTCAACTTCCTCCTTTTACTGATAAGGAAATTAAGGCAATGCTAGCTGTAGTTAGCGGTAGAACCACCTTATATATAATATCACAAGTATTATAAATAACTGACCATTGTCATGTTTTTTCCCCATTTTGAGAACTCTGTGTGTACACACACATACACACACATACACACACACACAAACACACACACAAACACACACCACACACCACATGCACAAATAGTGATCTACTTCAAATTCTATCATTAAATTACTTTGTGACCCTGGGCGGTTTCCTCATGTGTAAGTAGAAGGGAAATGATTCTATGGTTCTTTCTAGCTCTTAACAACCTAAGATTCTACAGCTCATTGGTAAAAATAAATCTTAGTGCAGTTTTGTTATAATATAGCACCCTGGAAAAAACTCACTGTGAAAGTGAGAATTTACCCTGTGATCCCATAAGAAAATTATTGTACTCATTTAAGCTATGCTCTGAAGGGTCTGACCTTCAGAGACCCAGGCTGTGGCACTGTAGGCAAAAACTACCCTATGATACAAGATCAAAATATCACAGATCCAAAGGTGTAGGGATCAAATGGGGGGAGGGGGGGGAATCTATCCCAACACTCCTTTCTCTCCCATTTTACAACAACAACAAAAAAAATGAGGCCCTGAAAGGGTAAGCAGATGCCCAAGGTTACTTTGTGAATAAGTAATGAAGCAGCGATTCCAACCTATGTCTTTTCATTCCATATCCAACATTCTTTTGGATTATTTGATGAGGATTGCTTGGTGCTTTCAGAACTGTTAGATTTAGATATAGGATGAATTTAAGTAATTTTTTTGTTCCCTGTGGAAAACAAAATATGTTAGTGTGTCTTGGGAAATTATTGAGGGCAGCTAGACGGCAGAGTAAATAGAGAATGCCAAGCCCAGACTCACCTTCCTAAATTTAAATCTGACCTCAGACAGTTATTAGCTGTTTAACCATGGGCAAGTTGCTTAACCCTGTTTACCTCAGTTTCCTCATCTGTAAATGAGCTGGAGAAGGAAATGGCAACTCCATTCAATATCTTTGCCAAGAAAACCCCAATGGAGTCACGAAGAGTTGGACATGACTGAAACACAACTGAACAACAAGGAAGTATCACAATATTAAATGCTAAATTGATTTTTATAAAATCCAAGCAACACAAAACAAAAACCCATACAACTCTCAATTCCTCATTAATTCTAAAACTGTATTAATAATTAATAAGTATATTTAACATTATAATCATTATAATCATTATGTGTTTACTCCTTCATTAGATTACAAATTAGAGAATAACCATTGTATATTTGATATTTCATTGGTTGCTACTTTCTGAGCTCTATGAGGTTTTTTATATTTTTATTACTGAAATGTACAATGTTAAAGCATCAAATAAAAAAAATGTACTTCCTAAACTTCCATAGCAAACGATAAAAATACTCAACACACAATAGTTTATAAAGTGTATCCAATGATTAAGACCATAAACATATATTACATAAATCATATATTCATGAATTTTGCTTAAATGAATTTATAAAGCTTCTATAAGTTTATTAGGACTACTTCATAAAAATAGTTGTTAACATTTTTTAACTAAGCTATGTCTACAACTATAAGGTGTCTAGTACAAAATATAGTGGACTTTTATTTCTCTGATCAATTCCAAAGGAAGACATACACTTTTCTCTTTAATTGGAATGGATACCATTTTGACTTATGTTGAAATTCCAGCCTATTAGTCTTTATCACTGTACTCACCATAAATCCACATGGCAATTAAAATACTGCAGTACTATTAATCTAATAGCTCTAAGATAAAGTCATTATTGCAAGTAGGATTACTATCGTTTTTGTCCTTGCATGTGTGCTCCCCAAAGGAAAATTAAAAGTTAGCTGAAACATAAAGTAATATTACAGGTAATAATTTTTAATAGCATATTACTGTTTTGTAGACACAGAAAAATTCTTTCTCTCATATTTTATTCATCTTCTCCACATGGTAAGGTTTATATTCTTTACAAAAGACAGTCAAAGAATATATCTAAAATTGGAAACATCTCTCTATTCAAAACAGAAAAAAAAGTTTTCATTTCTTTATTTAATGTGAGAACTAATAAGATTTTTTGTGGCTTATATGTAAAATGGCCTGTTTGGAACCTTGTGTTTGTTTAGTTTCACTTAATGGTCATGACTGCTAATGATAATATTCAAGAGCCTTGCAAACAGAAATGTCAAAATTGCTGACCTAGAAAGATCAATTTAAGATTAGAATTCTCATTTAAGTATAGCTTATAAAAATACATAAGCTTTTTAAAATTAGCAACTCAAATTCAAAATGCATATTAATCCCCCAAGTTTTAACATTCGTGGTTATACAACTAAAATCACAACTATTTTCAATTATTCCACATTACTTAACAGAAAGATTGTTATATAATTAGAAAATTAATAGAATTTCATTGAATAGAAACAATATAAAACTGAAGTACTAAACGATAATAGAAGTTACATGGGGTATATACACTTTATGTGTACTTATATACATATTAATATGACAGTCATTTCATTCATGTTGTAACAGCATAGCATTATAGCAAGTTTAATTTTGTGTGTGTGTATTAAGATAAATTTGTACTGTGCAAATTTGACATTGCCTATGTTCCAATTCAATCATAAAATGGACAAAAATTTTGTATTATCCAATATTGTAAATTTACCAAATTTACCAATTTACCAAAAACAAATTCCCCAATCTTTACAGAATCAATGTGACAGAGCAAGGAGTTATGTAATTAATGGGTATTTTCATGCATTATAATCAGTTTTCCAAGTTCTTATGGAGATCTTAGCACTGCTTTTACAACTGAACAAGATAGAAGGCTAAAATGAAAATCCATGAAACCTCTGGTTCTGGATTCCATTTTTATTTGTGGAGGCTTTAAATAAGGTTTCCCTGGGAAATTAACAACACCCAACTAAAACTGTAAAACTGATCAAAACATTGTCCTCATAAATACAAAAGGGAAATCACTAAAAAACACTTATGAAATTATAGGAATTTATAGCAACCGTAGAAGTTGCTGCTTCTCAAGACAGGAAGGGAAGCTAGGTGACCATAAAATGATACATTCCAAAAAGACTAGGGAAAAGGTAGATTCAATTTTCCCACATCTTTTGATGTATTTTCTTTTAATATGCAATTCACTAAAGGTATTTACCACCTGGGGCGTATGCTGGGCATTTTAGAAAGTGTATTAATTGTTTCAGGCTACCTCTTAGTAAACCAGAGAGGTGACTTACCAATGTGACTTTTCCAAAGCAATGGGTTAAAGAAGCCCATTCTTTCCATTCTGGAAAAATTAAACTCATTTTTTTTATCACTTTTTTCTTCATCTTATTAATGTCTACTGAAAAAAAGTATTACCTTTAAATCTGACAAATTCTGAGACATTACATCATACTTTTATTTATCTGTTTTAATTTTTCAGGGGTCTCTGCTTTTTGTAGCTAAGAAATACCTGAAGTTGGCCAAGAAAAATCTGTCAGTACGTATACTCCTATGTTTCAAATGAAGAATCTTCTGTATGTATTTGCGAATGGAGAGCAAAAAATGAAGTCATATAATCAGGTAAAGAAAATAAGATAAATTATTTGCTGGGTAATACTATCAAGTTTTGGGCCCAGATGGCAAAATGAAAAATTCCAATTACGTCCAATTCTTCCAAAAAATACATCTAAGATATAAAACAATGCCATATGAGGTAAAGGTCCAATATGACCAAAGGGATATATCAATAAGGTATTCAGTTCACAGCAGGGTTGTACAGGAAGATGGTCAGAAACTTTTGAGAGCTTTGTGTTTCAGGGTTATTTTACTTGAGAGGGGCCTTAAACCATCAGGATCATACTTGTCAGCTATCCCCAGTAAGTAACAATACAGGGAGACTGCCTAGGCAGTCCAAGCTTGGGACCCTGCAGGAAGTTCAAAGCCAATTCTATCACTGATCTCTAGTTGGGGCCTGTTAGGTTTACTCCAGGGGCAAAGTTCACTCCCTACAGGTGACTCCATAAAAAGAAAGAGAACAAAAGTAACACTGAGATAAAGCCAAGACCAATCTGGCAGGTCAATAGAACATAGAAATAGAAGCCACAAAAAGCTTGCCACTGATCCCAGTTCTTAGTCTAGTTCCATCAATCAGAGCTAAGACTTTGATAGAAGAAAGGAAAGGAGACCAATACCCAACCCCTTCATCCATAATTATGACATAGAAAAGCCGCATTGTGACTTCTGTAGGGCCAGGACCTAGTCATCTCCTCAAAAGGGCCAGAGGGGCCAAAGCTTGAACTTGGCACAAAGTGCCAAGGAACTTAAGACAGAGACATAAGTAATGGAAGACAATTATGAACACAATGAAGTAATGCTACGGCTTAAGAAAAGGGATAGATTGATTGGAAAATGATGGGGATATAAAACAAAGATAAAAAAACTAAATATTTTTTAAGAAGAGAAACCCAAGCAATACATTCAGAAGATGAATTATTTTTAAAAAGTACAGGTAAAATTTGATGAAAAAGATTGGATTGGCCATAAAGATTTTTATCCAAGAGTAAATGGAACAAGTAAAGCAAAGACAGCAAATTTAAATGATAGGTAACAGAAATACAGAAGATTACATAACTTAGAAGACCAGGTAGGAAACCTGGTTTCTAGATTCACTAAAAAAGAGGATGGAGCAAATAATAAAATATAATATAATAAGCTCAATAATATAATGGGACAAGAAAAAAATATATCAATGAAAAATTAGAAAAGCATTAACTACAATAACAAAAAAAAAAACTGCCCTGGAAACCATGATAAGGAGAAATAATTGAAGACTCCCAGGACTCTCCTGAAAATTGATTTTTAGAGCACATCTTCCACCCCTTCGCAGAGAGTACAATGGTCTAGAGGTGCATGGCCAACGTACGATTTTGTTTTTATACTTACTTGTCACAAAAAGAGCTTTTATTTCATTTTTCATTTTGTGGCAGAGGGTTGAAGCAGAGTGGAATTAATGTGATGAAAATAGAAAAGAAAATAAAGTAAAGAACATTAACGGAAGAAGGAAATTAACATAAGGATTCAAAAGAAGCAGAGCAGTGAGGATGTTTTTGCTGTTCAAGCATTTACAGGAATGTTCAACTCTTCAAGACCCAGTTTGGGGTTTCCTTAGCAAAGATACTGGAGTGGACTGTCCTTTCCTTATACAGCTCATTTTACAGATGAGGAAACTGAGACAAACAGGGTTAAATGACTTGCTACGTGTCGGAGGTCAGATTTGAATGCAAGAAAATGAGTTTTCCTGATTCTCTCCCAGAACTCTATGGACTTAGCTACAGTATTGGTACTATTGTATGTTAAATGTCATACACATTTTCTAAAAAAGTTTTCATGATTTTACATGCAATCCTTTTCCCTGATCTTTGCATTTTAGAATGTCTGAGTTTGCTGATGTTTGTTAAACTTATAACAACAAAAAAAGTACAAAAAATAGTAGACACTCTAAAATATATGATAGAAGAGACAAAAATCTTTATAAAATGTTTTGTTCTTGTTCTGTCATGTCTGACTTGTCACAACATGACTCTATCTGGGGTTTTCTTGGCAAAGATACCAGAATAGTTTGCCATTTTCTTCTCCAATTCATTTTACAGATGAGGAAGTAAGGCAAACAGGGTTAAGTGACTTGCTCAGGGTCATACAGCTAGTAATTTTCTGAGGGTCAGCTTTGAACTCAGGTCCCTCTAACTCCAGGGCTTGCACTCTGTTCACTGTGCCACCTAGCTACCCCATATACAGTTACAAGATAATATAAAAGAAAACTCTAATAACTATGAACAAGAAGGAAAAGGAGGAAAGAAACCTCAAATTGAAAATACCCAGAAAGGTCATCAATAGAATCTAGAAAGATCATCAATAGATTCCAAATTTTCTGGATTGATTAAAAAAATACTGCAGGGAAACATAATGACTTCAAGAATGATACTAAGTATGATAGAAATCTATGCTATGCCTATCTTAAAGAAAAAGAAATCTTGAAGTACGATACATGAAAATGCAAAAAAGAAAGGTGAGTCCAGAATAATTTGTTCTTCAAAGCTGAGTATAATCCTTTAATAAAAGAAGACCTTTGAGTATTTCTGATGAAAAACACAAGAGTTGGGAAGATCTTTGAGACACCAACACAGGAGAAAAGGGAAAAATGCAAAGGTAAATACATCAAAACAATTTTAAGGGACTAAAAGATGATCAAGTGTTTATGTTGGAATGGGAGGGGAAGAGACACCTTTCCTTTAACAATCCCATCATTTTCAAGGGACAAAGACAGAGTAAAAAAAGCTGACTGCAGATTCTGGCTGTGGTTTTGTCTTGGTTGGTTTGATTTAAAATGAAAGCAAAGAGGAAAGCAATATATTGCAGAAAAATGAGGGGGAAAGAAAAGCAAAGAATTTACAATTTCTCAAAATTGAATTATGCTAGAAGACTTTACCAAAAACCTTAGACCCAGATGTATTTACAATTGAATTTCATCAAATATTCAAAGGACAATTAACTCCAATAGCATAAGAATTATTTGAAAAAATAGAAAAAGACGATATCCTACAAAACTCCTTCTTTGAAACAAATGTGGTTCTACTACCCAAAAGAAGGAAGGACAGAGTAGGTTAAGGAACATATAGTCCAATATAACTAATGATCATTTATGAAGAAATGTTGAATAAAATTTTAGCAAAGAATCAATTGCATTATATAAAAATCAGTATAGTATTGTTGAATTTGATTTATACAAAAATTCAATGTTGGTTCAATGTCACGGAAATAAACATAATAGACTATGCATAATTAAAAACAATATGAATCATGATTATATCAATAGTTGAAGAAATATATTTTGAGAAAATATAAAATTTTTATGTTAAAAACATGAAGACACTGAAATAGATTTTTCCTTACTATGATAAATAGTACCTATCTAAAACCAAGACCTAGCATAATATTTGATAGAGAAATGTTTTTCCAATAAAAGCAAGATTAAAGCAAGAATGTCCATTGTCACCATTATTACTTTATACATAGTTCTAGAAATGCCAGTTATTGTAATTTTTAAAGAAATTAAGGGAATAAACATAAAGAAAAGGAAAATGAGTGCTATTTTCATATGATATGCCAGTTTACTTAGAGAACCCTAGAGATTCAACTAAAATTAATTGAAGTCATAATTTCACTAAAAGTAGCAGGAAATAAAAACAAAAAAAAATCATTGGTTTTTCTGGACTAATAAAGCTAATAAATCTCAGCAGGATGATACAGAAAAAGAAATTTTGTCAAAAATATCTACCAACTGAGATACACTGAGGACTCTGTGGAAAAAATCCTTTTTTACAGAAATAAAGACTAGAATAGAATTAAGTATTAGAATAGAATTAGTTGTTTGTAGTTGGGCTATGCTAACAGAATGAAAATGACAATACTACCTAGAGTAATTACAGATTTATTATCATAAAAATCAAAACACAAAAGAGATAATTTATAATATTAGATAGTAACAGATTTCATCTGGCTGAACAAAAGGGCACAAGGGAAATAATAATTTAAAAGTTGGAAGGAAGGGGGTGTAGCCCTTTCAAAGTATCCCATAAACCAGTAATCAAAAATACTATTTGGTAATAGTTAAAAACTAGAAAAGCTGATCAATGCAGCAGATTTGGTAAATAAGATTCAGAAACAATCAAACAGCAGCAAACTGACAAACCAAAGAACTGCCTGCCTAAATAAAAATTGACACATACATGGTACCTTAAGGTTTACTAAGTATTTTGTATATTTTATCTCAAATGATCTTCATAACAAAGCTATAATGTAGGTGCTATTTTTAACCCCATTTTATAGACGAGGGAAGTAAAGCTTCAAGAGGTTGACTGACTTGTTTGGCCAAGGTCACCCAACCAGTGTCTGGGGCAGGACTCAAACTCAGGTCTTCCTGACTCCCAGCCCCATGTTCTATTTACCATGCCATTCCTTTTAACAAAAACTATTGAGAAAACTGGAAAGTAGACTTGAAGAAATTAAGATTAGAATGTCTCACTGTACTTCATGTGTTAGACATTCTATTCATCTCCAAAGTGGTATATGATCTAAATATAAAAGGTGATATAATAAACAAGTTAAAGGCATGGAGATAATTTCTACAGCTATGGGTAAGGTATAATCCTTAAGTGAAAAAGAAAATGATAACAGAACAAAAACTCAACAATTCTAACTGCATTAAATTAAAAAGGGTTTTATACAAGCAGAATCTACACAAAATTAAAGGAAAGTACTTGACAGAGAAAAATATCTTTGCAATTCTTTCAAAAGGCTCTGATATTTAAGTTGCAAAGGGAATTGATACAAATGTATAAGAGCAAAATTCTATTGTCTGGTAGAGAAATGGTAAAAATAAATGATGAACAGGCATTTTTAAAAATAAGACTATCAACAACTATAAACTGGAAAGTTTTGAAATCACTAATTATCAATAACTCTCAGGTGACACACTAAAATAGCAATGATAAGAGATGGGGGAAAATGACAATTATTGGAGGAAGTGTCATAGGACAGGCATAAGAAAGCACTGTTGAAGTTCTGAATTAATCCAACCTCTCTGGAAATCAGTTTCTAACTATATTCAAAAAGTCCCTAATTGTGGACAGCATTTGACCCAATGATCTCACCACTATGCATACATATACCTCTAAGGGTCAAAGAAAGTGGAAAAGGACCACTATGAACCAAAATATTTATAACAACCCTTTTTTTTGTTGTAGTAAAAACTGGAAACTAAGTGGTTATCCATTAATTTGAGAATGGTGGAACAAATTATGATATATGAATGTAATTGAATATTTTCAACTATAAGAACTGTCAAATATGATGAATTCAGAAAGAAAAAAGAAAAAAAAGGCCTGGTAAACCTGCATAAATGGCTGTAAAGTAGAATTAGGAGGAAATGTATACAATGACTGTAATAATGTAAACAATTTTGAAAGCCTTAAGAAATTTTGATCAAAGCTATCTATAGTCATGAATTAAGAGGACAGATGATGAATCACAACTCCTGGCAAAGGGGTGATGAATTAGAGGTACAGAATGAGATATATCTCAGGTTAGTCAAGGTAAGGGTTTCTTTTGTTTTGCTATATTTACTCATTACAAGGCAAAGTTCTTTATGGAATGGGAAATTCAGAAGGAGATTCAGAAAGGCAGAGCAATTTTGTTACTATCAAGGTAAATTTAATATAATTTTTAAAATATATGTAATGAGGAGAATTAATAAGCCAACACTCACACACACACACACACACACACACACAAACACCAAATGTGGGATGCAATACACAGATCAAATCAGTTCCCTCAAATTGCTTGGGGAACTTAGAGATGTAAAGAGCATTTAACTGAGTCATAAGGTCTTAAGGTTATACCCCTTTCTGACTTACAGTGGCTGTACTCTTGGCTTATAAAGAGCAGGAAACCATGAATGGCTCACGCTATGATTAAACTATATTCATCTATATACAGGGTGGGAAACTGTACCATAGTCCTTTTTATAAAGGAAGCACAGAGGCATAAACAAGTGTTAATTCTTTATTTCTCCTTTAGGAGGGTATGAAAATGTTTCTTCATTAATTAGATGTATTTAGCAGGCAGCCAATCATTATCTGGCTGAGGACCAGACACACTCCAGCTGGCATTTTAAAAGCTACCCGACTCTACTACAGATATGAAACAGTCACTAAGGAGAAACTCAAAATAAGAGAAACATTGCTGGTTGAAGAAGTCCTATCTGGCCATCCAGAAGAGTGCCAGCTTTGGAAGAAGAACCAATTCATAAGAGAGAATTACTCTTTTTTATTTGTTTGTTTGTTTTTATGTACATCAAGAGTACAACCAAGAAGATGGAAATTCCTTTGTCTTCACCATCTTCACTGAGAATGGTAACCAGCAGAGCAACACATCCACAGGGAGAATGAGTCTATAGGAAGCAGGCCCACATGGTCCAGCTGAGGACTTGTTAAGTTGTAGAGAAGCTTAGCAACAAAGTGATGTGTGCAGCACACATAACATGCCTTGGGGGAAATAACAAGAGGTCATCATGAGGAGATTCATCCTGGTGTTCTGTATTATAAAAGGCATACCTCATCTTGGCTGCCTAAATGTATGTCTTTCTACTAGTTTACTCTATGTATGTGGCCACTGTTATTTGTGCAATGCCCTATATATTTATGGGAGAGAGTACTATAGGTTTATGTGAGAAAATTGTGTTGCTATTGTTTAAGATAGGTCACCTAAGCAGCATTTGCTTGGAGATAATTGTGTGAACTAGCTGACTACTAAAGGTAAATACACTAGTCAGAGTTCACAATACATATTTTTAGGAATGCAGACCCATAGAGTACTTTGAACCAGAGATAATTATCTCCTGGGGGACCTAAAATACAAGAAAGAGTCAAAGAGGGTAGACCTAGAGGTGTACTGTGGGTATGGAACAAAGTTCCTCATATATTATACCCTTTTCTGTTCTTCTTTGTATATCATAATGTTCATATGCAGTGATGTATTAAGTTCATGATAATTTTTTGAAAGAAATATAATCAATATGCTCTGCAAAATGCTTATATGGGATATAACTTACTTTGTTATTTTTCCTTCTTACAAAAATGAACTCCTGGGTATAGCCTCACTTCCAATAAAAAAAAGAAAAAACTAAAATTAGAATATGCACCTTGAATTAAAATTAGAATATGCACTTTATGAGTCCATTTTCTTTTATACACATATGGTGACCATATGTTCTGAAACAAAAATCAGGCTCATAGTCTGACAGATGATATTCCTTTGGCAAAACCTCATTGAAAACATACTTTATTTGCCTGGAAATGGACTGTGCTGGAAAATCTGGGATGAATATGGTCCTTATGCCTGTAAAACACCACAATAGCTATCAATCTTAGTTTGGTCTAGGTGCATTGCCACATTGCCCTGTGAATCCACCACATTTTTATGTCTTAAAAACTTCTTTTCTGTTGATTGTCTTTTCTCATTTGTTCTCCAACCTTGTCTATTCTGTAGCACCTTCAGGCATAATCACCTGGCATTGATCCTAACTCAAATTGTTAAGTCCATATCTCTCCCACACATTATGAATGTCATAAGTACAAGCAGGTGTAGGGAACACCAGAGTGAACAAAAATAAATATCTTAATTTCCTTCAGTTTCAAGAGAAAAAAAAATGAAGATCATATAGACTTACCAAGAAAAAATAAAGGTTATCACCAGCTAAACCAAGATCATTCTCCTCTGGCAACAAAAGCAAATACATTTAAATCAAGATATTTCAACAATCTCTTCTACCATTTAATAGAAAACTGGAAAACGCTGCTTTCAATATGACTCTCCTAGCATTTTTTAAAAGCAGAAGGGCCTTGACAGGGAGTAGACTCTAATAGCTTGGTGTGGGTCTTTAGCTCTAAAATGGCTGCCATTCTACATTTCTGATTGGGTTAGCTCCAAAGTCTTGAACCCCAAGTTGCAGGTGAAGACAAGAGTTCTCTTTAGGCTTCTCCAAGTCCAGAGTGATCTCAAGTCATAAGCTAAAAATCAACAGCTCTAGGAACATTCTTATGACCTTCCCTCTCTTGGATGAAGAGCGCATGGTGCAGGGAGGGGTAAGATGGGGTATAACTTCAGGGTGCAGAGATGAGAACTAAAAGGACATAATTACCAGTCATTTAGCCCCCACATAACAACTTCAAAATTGGCTATACTCTAGGAATTTAGGAGTTTCTAGGTATTCACAGCCTCCATTGTAGTAAAGTTTTTTTTTTTAATTATACAAACAAGAAGGATATCCCATAAAGAATTTACAAAATCACACTAAAAGTCGATGAAATTTTAAGGGGAAGACCTGTGATTTGATTGGCATAGATAACTACCAGGTGAGAAAATACTCTTTTCTAATGCAGGTCAACACCACTAATTTATAGACAAGAGAACTGACTACAGAAGGTTAAGTAATATGCTTGAGATCACACAGCCAGTACGTATCAGAGGCAGGACTTGAATCCAGGTCTTCTGACTCAAAGTCTGGCCCTCTACTGACTATACAACATTACATCTTTAATTTTATATGATTATTCAACAAATATCCAGTGCTTCCCAGAAGGGCAAATTGCTACAAATAAGAAAATACAAAACAAATTAAGAGATTACATTGTAATAAATGCTAAGGACAGAAACAGAAGAAGCAAGACAATCCTTTACGTCAAGGAATTCACATTCTATTTGAGTGAGACAACAGGTATGGAAGGGTTCAATAATTCTGTAGCTGTCCTTCGTTCTTGAAGGTGATGCCATGACTTGCAAGTGAATTAGTTTTAAGTAAGGGAGGGCTATGTAGTCACCAGCCTCACTTCTTCACCAGAGCCATCTGCATCCAGTGGCAGGATGTAGTTCAGGAAGACTGGAGATGGCCTCCAGGTCTAACAGCAGAGTGGATAAAAAGGCCTACTGGTCTTCAGAGTTTAGCAGCAAAGGAAATGGCAAGGCCCATGGGTCCTTAGAAGGCACTGAAAGGAAAAAAAGGTAAGGTGGGACAGAGGATGATCTGCCAAGGCAGATGGTAAGGCCTGGGGGACTCTAGGGTTTGGGGACAAGACAGATGGTGAAGCTAGGTAGTTTTCTATCTTAGTGGAAGAACTGTAGTTGGTGCATATTCCATGTATATGAGAGGTCATATTCTCCCCATAGTGGTTGAAGGAGCAAGACCCATGACCCTTAGGAAAGAGAGAATAGACCTAAGGGTAAAAGAGAAAAGGTTCTGAATTCCTTGCCACACAGGTGTGAATGAAAGGTCAGTGCCCAGCTTGAAGAACAAAAGGAGAAAAGGACATTGAGTGGAAAATTAAAAGGAAGTACTCTCCCAACATCTGCTCTTCTGGGGGAGGGTTTGAAGTCCCCAGAACTCCTGTTCCTATTCAGATCTATTAGGTGATGAGGGAAAGATTAGATCAAATCTAGGAGTTTACAACCAATTAGAGCATCTAGACATAGACACTGATAAATTTAATGCATATCAGATGATTTGGATAGTTACAAAACAGTGTGCTATGTAAGGTACAAGGAGAAAGTCACTACTTACAGAATGGATCTATTGGGAAAGCTTTCAAGAAAGAAGTTGTGAGGTGGATCAAAGGTGGAGGACTAGAAAGATGGACCTGTAAAAGCTCTCCCCACGTAGCCCATAAAATACCTGTAAAAAATTACTCTAAAGAAATTCCAGAGCAGCAGAAGTTAGAAAACGACAGAGTGAAAGAGATTTCCAGCCCAAGGCAGACTAGAAGGATTACAGGAAAGGTCTATCACACCAGGCGCAAAGCAGGGTGCAACCCATGGAGCCCAGCCCAACCTTGGCCATGTGGCACACCAGGGACAGGACTGGAGCAGGTGTCAGAGGGCAAAATCACAGGGATCAGCTGCAGTTCCCAGATTCCTCAACCTATGAACACCAAAGACAGCTTCAAAGGTCAGTGAGAAAGCTCTTTAACCTGGGTGAGAAGAGAACACAATCTAGCCCTGGTCCCAGGCAGCGGCAGCGTCTATTTTGGGAGCCCTCAGCCTAAAGCCCCTGGGGGAATTAGGCACCTAATCTGGGTCTCAGCCCTGAGTGGCAGTCCTAGGAGCACTGGCTGAGGGAGCTGAGGGAGCCTCTAGAGAGAGAATTCTACTCAAAGATCCTGGGAAGAAGAGTGCTTATGGTTCCTCCCAGACCAGAGCTCAGGTCAGGAGAGGAGTAAACTCCTCTTCCTTGATTGTGCTACCTTAGAGAAACTAAGAATTTACAACTCCTCAAAGTATACCCTCCTCTTGATAAAGGACTCAAAAGTCAAGGCTGGGAAAATGCCCCCAAAAGGGAAAAAAATAAGACTGCAGAAGATTATTACATCCTTCATGAACAGGTATTTTCTTCCATCCATTCAGGTGAAGAAGAACAATGCACTCCATCAGAGGAAGACCTAAAAGTTAAGGCTTCTCCATCCAAAACCTCCGAAATAAATATGCAATTTTCTCAGGCCATGGAAGATCTCAAAAAGGATTTTGAAAATCAAATAAGACAGGTGGAGGAAAAATTGGGAAGAGAAATGAGAGAGAAGCAAGAAAATCATGAAAAGCAAGTCAACAACTTACTAAAGGAGACCCCCAAAAATGGTGAAGAAAATAACACCTTTAAAAATAGACTAACTCAAATGGTAAAACAGGTTCAAAAAAGCCAGTGAGGAGAAGAATGCTTTAAAAAGCAGAATTAGCCAAATGGAAAAGGAGGTTCAAAAACTCATTGAAGAAAATAGTTCTTTAAAAATTAAAATGGAGCAGATGGAAGCTAATGACTTTATGAGAAACCAAGAAATTACAAAACAAAACCAAAAGAATGAAAAAATAGAAGACAATATGAAATATCTCATTGGGAAAACAACTAACCTGAAAAATACATCCAGGAGAGATAATTTAAAAATTATGGGACCACCTGAGAGCCATGATCAAAAAAGAGCCTAAACATCATCTTTCATGAAATTATCAAGGAAATCTGTCCTGATAGGCTGGAACCAGAGGGCAAAATAAATATTGAAAGAATCCACCAATCACTTCCTGAACCTCTGAAAAGAAAAACTTGTAGGAATATTATAGCCAAATTCCAGAGCTCCCAGGTCAAGAAGAAAATATTTCAAGCATTCAGAAAGAAACAATTTGAGTATTGTAGAAATACAATCAGGATAACACAAGATCTAGCAGCTTCTACATTAAGGGATTGAAGGGCTTGGAACAGGATATTCCAGAAGTCAAAGGAACTAGGATTAAAACCAAGAATCACCTACTCAGCAAAACTGAGTATAATACTTCAGGGGAAAAAATGGTCATTTAATGAAAAATAGGACTTTCAGGCATTCTTGATGAAAAGACTAGAGCTGAACAGAAAATCTGATCTTCAAACACAAGAATCCAGAGAAACATGAAAAGGTAAACAAGAAAGAAAAATCATAAGGGACAACTAAAGTTGAACTGTTTGCATTCCTACATGGAAAGATAATATTTGTAACTCTTGAAACTTTTCTTAGTATTTGGGTAGTCGGAGGGATTACACACACACACACACACACACACACACACACACACACACAATGAGGGCCCAGGTGAGTTGAATAGGAAGGGATGATAATCTAAAAAAATAAAATTAAGGGGTGAGAGAGAAATATATCGGGAGGAGAAAGGGAGACATGGAATGGGGATAATTATCTCTCAAAAAGAGGCAAGAACAACTTTTTCAATGGAAGGGAAAAGAGGGGAGATGAGAGGAAAAAAGTGAAGTTTATTCTCATCACATTTGGCTTAAAGATGAAATAACATGCACACTCAATTTAGTATGACAATTTATCTTACACTACAGGAAAGTAGGGGAGAAAGGGTAAGTGGGGTATGGGGGGGGGTGATGGGAGGAGAGAGTAATTAGAAGTAAACACTTTAGGGGAGGGACAAAGTCCAAAGAGAGAATAGAATAAACAGGGGGCAGGAGAGGATGGATGGAAATATAGTTAGTCTTTCACAACATGATTATTAAGGAAGTCTTTTGAAAAACTATACATATATAGCCTATGTTGAATTGCTTGCCTTCTCAGTGGGGATGGGTGGGAAGGGAGAAAGGGAGAGAAGCTGGAATTCAAAGTTTTGGGAACAAATGTTCAGAACTGTTTTTGCCTACAACTGGGAAATAAGAAGTATAGGTAATGGGGTTTAGAAATCTATCTCGCCCTACAAGAAAAAAAGAGAAGATGGGGATAAGGAAAGGGAGGGGTGTGACAGAAGGGAGGGCAGATTGGAGGAAGGGGTAATCAGAATGCACGGTGTTTTGAGGAGAGGAAGGGGAGAGATGGGGAGAAAATTTGGAGCTCAACATCTTGTAGAAATGAATGTTGTAAACTAAAAATAAATAAATTAAAATATTAAAAGAAAGAATAATATTTATAAATACATAGAATTACGGAGTAAGCTAACAGTTGGTACAAATAAAGACATATTTTTTGATCCAAAAAAAATAAAGAAAGAAGTCATATTTGAATTAGGCTTTAAAGGATGAGTTGGAATTCAGCCTTCAAATAGAAGGAAAGACAGCCTCATCACAGGAAACAGTGTTAGCAAAGGTAAGAAGGCAAGAGAATTCAGGGCTGGAAGAAAGAAGTTTGGATGGAGCTGAAGAGTTCAAGAACATGAGTAAGAGGAAATAAATGTAGGAAGGCAGCATCAGGTTGTGGAGGTACTAGAATGCCAAGCTAAAGGAACTGGAGCTCTATTCAGTAAGTAATAGAGAGTCAATGAAGATTTTTCAATATATTTGAGTAAATGTATACATAAAAAGACTTTTGTCAGTTTATAAATGTTGGACCAGAAGCTGATAGACTGGAAATGTGAATATCTGTTAGGTGGCTACCACAATTGTTTAATTAGGCAGATAGGAGTTGGTAGAAAGATATTGGCAAGGAATAAAAATGAGATAGGAATTAATATGACAGACATTTTGCCACTAGAATGGATAGGTGTTGGTAAGTGATTAGCTATGAAAGGTGAAAGAGAAGCAAAACAATGAAAAATTATGGAAAGGCTTCAAACACAGAAGATGGGGGAACAGTAGAGAAGACAGCATTCATTTATTAAGCACCTACAATCTATCAGGTACAGTGCCTGTAATGTTTACAAATATTTCATTTGATTCTTACAACGATCCTTGTAGGTAGGTGCTACTATTATTATCATTTTATAGGTAGGGAAACTGAGGCAAATAGTCTTAATATCTTGCTCAGCTTCACATAGCTAGCAAGTGTCTGAGGCTGAATTTAAACTCATATCCTGCTGCCTCTAGGTCTATCTCTCTAACTACTGTGTCATCGACATGCCTCTAAGTAGCAAACAAAAAAGAAGTAGCAGGAGTAGGTGAAAAAAAATAAACTTAATTTTGAACAAGATAAACTTCAGATCCTGGAGAGACAACCTGGAGAAGTCCTAAAGATAGACAATTCATATTCAGTTAAAATAAAAAACTTTTTAATACTAGAGAAGCAAGGATGACTTAATGTAACAGGTTAATTATTAAAGTTAATGCTAATAAAATGTTAATGATTTAATTTACTATTAGTCCTTCCCTATTTTAAGAATTCATGTACCTCTCTGAACCTCAATTTCCTCACCTGTGAAATGAGACAGTTAAATTAGATGATCACTGAGGCCCATTCCAACTACAGAATTATATAATTCTAAATGTAAACCAGGTGTGTGTGAAGACAATGAAATTTGGTCTTTGATTATCGGGGAGATACTCTATTTTTAGTTTCTCCATCCCGATAATGTTTTATGCCAAATTACCCTTGTGCCTTTCTCTTCTCTTTTCATTTGATTGTTCCCAGAAGAACAATGTTCATTAAACCTGTTCTGGTCATATCACCAAACCACTGGGATAACATCTTCTGTTAGGAAAAGACTGTGGGTTTCAATTACTGAAGTCACATTTTCTAGGGCAGATATGTCAAAATTCTTTTGGTGGTCTAAATATTCTGCTGATTCTATACTTGACCTTAGCCAATGATAGATACATAGATAGACAGACAGACAGACAGACAGATAGATAGATGTAGATATATTTAAGATTTAGCATTTCTTTGAAGAATTTAGATATTCTGAATCTTTTTTTTTTTTTGCCTGGCAGATTCAATTGACCTCCACAAGCAGAATTAAAATATGGAAGTTTTAACTTGATTTCAACTTGGATTTTATGTCTTTGCTTATAATATCTCTGGAGTATTACACCTGAAAGAATCTCCTCATTCAAATAGCTGAATATTAATTCAAGTCACTTAAGAATTAATATTTCTGAATGTGATCACAATCTTTATTCCTATGGCTCAATTCTATCAGTGGGCAATTTAAAATGCTCAGAGACTCACTATTTAATAATTTTATAATGCCGTTTCTCAAAGGAATAAACCCTTTCATTCTATTCTTTCTAGCTGCATTATAGCCTACAAAGGAAAGGAGACATCTTTTAATAGGAAACCAATACCACACTTTTGGAGCACTCAATCATTCCTATCATCACAGAGGAAAAATTGGTTGGATAAAAGATTGAGAAAGATTATTTTGGCAGCTGTATGGAAGATTAGATCAAGGAACCTGTCAAGAAGAAAAGGGAGATGTATATCTAGATTTAGCAGATATACACAAAGAAAATATCTCCTCTAAGCAGAGAAATCAATAAAAAAGCAGTGTAATAGTCCAGGTGGGATATATTGAGGACTTCAACCAGCACAACCTCTCTGAAGAAAGAAGGCAGCTATCAGACTTGAAGTCAGAAGATCTGGGTTTGAACCTTATCTCTGTTCTGCATAACTTAACTTCCATAGGCCTCAGTGTGCTAATCTGTAAAATAAAAGAGTTAGAGAAGGGTTGGAGCAACTAAGTGGTGCAGTGGATTGCGTGCTGGGCCTGGAGTCAGAATGACTCATCTTCCCAAGTTCAAAATCTGGCCTTAGACACTTACTAGTAATGTGATTCTGGGAAGGTCATGACCCTATTTGCCTCAGTTTCTTACTCTGTAAAATGAGCTAGAGTAGTAAATTGCAAATCACTTCAGTACTTTTGCCAAGATAACCCTAAATAGGGTCACAGAGAGATGGACATGACTGAAAATGACTAAACAATAACAGTAGGAAAGGTCTTTATAAGTCCTAATATCTATGAAAGTGACAGAAGCAAATGGTATGTAGAGGGAATCGAAAAAACCAGGCAACTAATTATTTGCAGGAGGCATCTCTGTGGCACAGTGAGTAAGATCACTGGATTAAAAGTTGGAAAGACCTTAGTTCAAATCCTTCCTTTGCCATTTGCTAGCTTTGTGACCCAGGCAGGTCACTTAACCTGTCTCAGACTGTTTCCCCATCTACAGAACAGAGATCATAATCATACCTTTCTGACAGAGTTGTTGTGAGGATCCATTACACATATAGATGTCCAGAAGGACTAACACCTCTGGTGTGAGAGCTTGCTAAACACTTTCAGGGCTTCTTATCCAACTTTGATGTCCACCTGGCCCTCAGTTCTCATCTGTGGTTATAGCTACAGAAGCTATAGCATGTGCAGCAGCCATACCCCAGTAAATCATCTTGACAGATGGGGTAAACCAGGTTGAGGGTAATCAATAGGCCTTAAACCCATCAATGAGTTAGGAGAATGTCTACACCAAGCATGTAAAGACTTTCCCAGGTACAATGGGTGGATGAGAACAATTTATTATAATTGCCTTAAAGGTGGCTGAAGCAGGGGCTGCGAAGTGTTTGGAGCTTTGTCACACATGGACACCAACATCATCCACTGCATCCCAAGCGATCACCAGTCATCATGAGTTTTTCTTGCCATTATACTTCAGTGACTCAAGAAGACAGAATGAGACTGAGGATTTTGTGCAACTCTGCTTCACTTCAATTCAATTCATGTACAAGTTAAGTCATTACTCTGTGATGTCACTAGTCCTCTTTGAAAATGGATAAGCACCACCACTTTACAAACTACACAGCACTATAGAAATGCTACCTATGGTGGTTATTATGGGGAGATTGAGGAAGAACCAAGTATTAAGGATCACTCCAAGGTTTTCAACCTGAGTGACTAAGGTGATTTGAAATAGGAAATTTTTGAGAAAAGAATGGGTTTTTAGGTAAATGTGTTCATTTCTATTTTGGAAATGTTGCATTTTAAATGCCCATGGCACATTCAGGTATCCACCAGGTAGTTTGCAATATGAGATCCGAATTCAGGTGAGACTGTGATTGGACATGTAGATTTTTGTCCTCACCTGCATAAGGATCATTAAATGACATCAGTAAAGGAGAGTGGAGAGAAGGCTCGCTTCTTGGCCTGTTTAAGGGAGAACTTTGTGGGACAGAACCCAGAAGTGAGTCTTGAGAGGCAAACTCACTAAGTGGGTAGAAGCTGGACGCTGATCCCACAAAAGAAGATGGGGAAAGAATGACCAAATATGCAGGAGAAAAACCAGGAGACTACAGAGCCATGGTGTCATGAAAGCAAAGCAAGGTAAAGATTTCCAGGAAGAAAAAGTAGTCAAAAAGCTGCAAAGAAGTCAAATTGGAGTTAAGACTGAGAAAAGACCATTGGATTTAGCAACTAAGAAGTTTATTCGCTACAGTGGAGACAAACGTCAATTGAGTAGGGAGGTCAGAAACCTGAAGGTAAAGGCTGAGAAGTGAGTGGCAGGCGAAGAAATGGAAACAATGATTGTAGGTAACCTTTTCTAAAAGTGTTATTAATGACATCATAGGAAAGGAATAGGAGGCTTTTGCAGATGTCTTTGTACAGTGGAACACATTTCCAGAGTCACATAACTGACTGAAACATACAGAGAACAGAAGACACTGCTGGGTCTTTTGCTTTTTAGTAATTTCAGAAAAGCACTGAGTTGGATAGAGTGAGTCCTAGGATCATCGATTTAGGGCTGGAAGGGACCTTGGAGGTCATTTAGTCCAATCTTCTCATTTTAGAGATGAGAAAAATAACACAGAAAGAGGTTAAGTGACTTTTCCAGAATCACGTAGCTCCTGGAGGGCAAAGTTGGGAGAGAAACCCAGATCCTGTGATTCTACTGGGGCTCTTTCCACTGTATAACACTACTTCCCTTTCCTGTCCCAATCCAATTTAGAAAATTCGATTAACAAAACAAATAACTGCACCTTATCTTTTTTTAATGACTCTTTTTCACTGTAAGTTTTCTTGATGTACGTTTGAACAAATCAAAACACTTCTATGATGAATATGCTAAAAGTTCAAACTTTCTTACAGATAAAAGTTTAACTAAGGAAAAGTTTCTTCTGATTGTTTCGGATCATCAATGAGAAACATAATCCCATCCAAAACATAGCTAGACACTAGATTAGGGGAACAATATGTGTTTTCATGAGCATGGAAAGCTCTATATATAAGATTCTAATCTCTCAGTGACACAGTAGATAAATCCTAGAGATTTGCTCAAAGCACATGGATATTAAGTGACTTACCAAATATCACAGCTAATAAATGTCAAAGATGGCATTTGAACTTGGTTCTACCTGACTTTAAATCCAGCATTCTATCTTCTTTAAAGAGGATCCTTCTTGACAGGTAGGAAACTACATAATTCTTTAAAACAGATAAATTATATCCTAGAATCACAGAATCACCAGTATTCTAAGGTGTCAGATATAACTATAATCTCTGGAAGGGCATGGTCTGTGTTTTAACCATAAGTGTATTTCCCCACTATGCTAAGCACATACTAATCACTCCTCTTATTCAGCACTGAGTATTAATCTATTGATTAATAAGTTCTTCTTTAACAATTTGATTCAAGAAATATGTATTGAGCACTATTAGATTCAATGTAAGTACAAAGTATAAAGGTAAGAAAGTTAGTCTATAAGATTCCTTTTAGCTCTAAGACTGTAATCTCATGATCCTAAAATTTCTGATCGATATTAACTTAAAATCTAGTAAGAAGAAAGGGGAACATGGTTAAGCAACTACTCCAATAACTATATCAGTCCTTTTTTATTACACACGCTTTATAAGATAAGAATGATTAAACTGCCATAACAGGTACAAACAAGGAAGAAAAAAGCAGAGTCTTAAAGAAGGGGGAAATGCTGTTGTATGTAGAAGAATCACTAGAGGCTTCATGAAAGAGGTGGCACCTGAGATTTACACGTAAGAATTTCAGACGGACATGTGGAATTAGTTGGGAACTGGGCAGAAGGTATACCAAAATCTCCCTCTCCCCTAAGGACTTAATTATAATTCACTTTCTCCTGTGAAGCCCTATTCACAGGGCCAGAAAGAAGAAGAGACAGACACTTTCCTTTGCAAAGATGCATTTAGACAATTCTTCTGCCAACATTCCTCAATAACCTTTTCTCATTCAAGATACTTTGTTGTAGCTAAATTTTGGTTTAAAAACTTTTTTATATTTCCAGAATTTTCCCCAGTATCCCTCTTCTTTTTCCTCCAAGAGAACCATACTATATGACAAATAATATTTTTAAAGAAAAAAAATCAGCAAAACTGATCAAGACATTGCAAAAGTCTAAAAAATTTGTGCAAAGTACCACACTCATGGATGTCCTACGGCTGCAAAAGGGTGGGGTACTGTTTTATATCTCCGATTTAGAGCCATCCTTTCTTTTTTCAGTCTTGCAACATTCGGTTACTTTCAATTTATTGTGGTTCTTTCAGTTTATTTGTAGTAGCTACTGCGTATACTGTTTTCTTGTCTCTGCTTACTTCATTCTATGCCAGTTCATGTACATATTTTCATGTTTCTCTGTATTCATATTTGTCAACTCTCATAGCATGGTGATTATTTCATTGTATTCATTGATCATGATTTGTTAGGCATTCCCTCATAGATGGGTATCTACTTTACTTCCCATATTTTACTATCATAAAAAAAAAACTATGAATATTTTCTTCTTATCAATGGTCTCTCTGGCATATAAGGCTAGTAGCAGAATCTCTGGGTCAAAGGGTATGGACATTTTAGTCACTCTATTGTATAATTCCAAATTGTATTTCAAAATGGTTACACTGATTCATAGCTCCACCCATATTTTACTAATGTGTTTATCTTCTCATAGTCTCTACCTTCCAAACATTAATTATTCTCATCTTTTCTCATCTTGGACATGATTCAGGGTGTAAAGTAAAACTTCAGGATTATTTTGATTTGCTTTTCTCTTATGGGTAATTTAAAGTATGCTTGCATATGGCTGATAAGAGTGTACAATTCTTTTGATAATTATTGACCTATGTATATGAACCACAGGGAAATGGTGTATGTGTATGTATATATGTGTGCATGTGTGTATATATGTATAGCTGTGTATATGTGAAATTCACATTTTTCTGATGAAAATTTAGTATCCACATAAATATGTATGTGTGTGTATATATGTTATCATTTAGTTGTTTTCAGTCATGTCCACCTCTTTATGACCTCATTTGGGGTTTTCCTGGCAAAGATACTGGAACGGTTTGCCATTTTCTTCAGCTCATTTTACAGATGAGGAAACTGAGGTAAACATGATTAAGTGACTTACTCAGGGTCACACAACTACTAAGTATCTTTAGGCTAAATCTGAACTCAAAATGAGTCTTTTTGACTCCAGGCCTGGCACTCTATCCACTGTGCTACCTAGCTATCCCAACCCCATAAAAACTTTCTCTTTTCAGTTGTTTTTTTTCTGGTGTAATTTATTTTATTACCTGTGTTTTTTTCAGCTGCTGTTTTGTTTACCTTTCTTAGATTTTTGTTGTCTTGGCATTTGAAAAGCAAATAATTTGTTTAGGTCTAGTTTTATTTATAGAAGAACTTAAAATGGCTCCTTTTATTAAATATCCAACATTTTTCCCCTCAATATTCAGGCTCACTTTGCAGGCTACATCACACTGGATTTCATTTTGAATTTCTTTGCTCTTCAGAATACATTCAGTTCCCTCCTGTGGTTTCTAGTGGGTACAAAATAATCTTGTTATTCAAATTTCCTTTCCTTTTCAGGAATTTATTATTTGTCACTGAAATTATTATATTTAACATCTATGTTTCTTTGAGCTTGCAGCGTAGGATTTTTCCCCCTGGGGGCCATTTGTAGATTCTTTTGACTGCCTCTTTGTTTTCTGTGTTCAGAAGTTCTGGGCAATTTTCTTGTATTACTTATTGAATTTCTGTTTTCATTTGCTTTAGCTTGTCATGTTCTTCTGGGAGATCAAATAATCCTTCAGTTCTCTTTTCACATACTGTCTTCATTTCGATATGCACTGCTTGCATTGAGATCATGGATTCTTTTAAGGCCATTGCTTTTCACTTTGCTTCTCCCAGATCATCTTTCCTTCTGTGTATTTGCCTTCCTGATCCATTGTTCTTCCTTCAGCTTAATTCCTGAGGTTTGATATTGTGGAGTCAAGCTTTTCTACTTTGGTATTGAGTTCTACTGTACAAGTAAAATATTCTGCTTTCATAAAGTTTATTTCTTTCTTAAACCATTAAGGAACATCCCTCTGCTGCATGCTCTCTTAAGAATCCACTGGGCCCTCTGCTCTATCAGGTATTGGTTTAATATCCTTAGTCTTACAACATTTATCTGAACGTGTCAGTACTCATTTAGATGATCTCAAGGTCATTTTTTAATAGAATCTTCCCTATTGCTCTTCTGCTTGTGTCAAAGGCTGGCTGGCACAGAGGATGGAGTCAGGAAGACTCATCCTCTTGAGAGCTGCAGTATGAATTATCCAAACCCTAGTATGCTTTTTAAAATTTGCAGAAGAGATACTTTTGAATCAGTCCTCTGGCACATACTCTTGTGGGTAACCCAATTCACAACTCTGAGCCTCAGTTCCCTTGTCTGCAAAATGAGTAGGGTTTGCTCCAGACGATCCCTAAATTGATACAATCCAACAATTCGATGATATCATTTGATAAGTGAACAAGACAGAGTGCAGAATTAACTTCGAAAAAAATTTCTAGGCTCCTTAATATGCAAATAGGCAACCTTTCCTGCCACGTGAATGAAATGATGGGTGCACAGCTCAACAAAATGGGATGTTTCATCTTGCCCTGACATTCCTTGCTACATTTTCACTTGGTTTATGAATGTTTTAGCATTCTTTAAGATAAAAAGTGAGAACAAGAGTGAGAAAAATCTCTTTACCCTTCACAAAGTGCAGCATATTAGAGAACACAAGCCCTAAAAGCTATGAAAATGAAGATAACACAAGCAACACATCATGAATCATATCAGACAACACGCAAGTAGAAGCACAGTTTCCTTAGGATCCTTGAGACTGAAGAGAACCTGAAAAACAGGCTCTCAATATGTGATCTGATTCTTTTCATTAATTACCCATTTTTGCCATGAAGATATTGTTGGGTACAATCTCTACGGATGCATGATGCATTTAAACTAAAGGGGAAAAAAAGTCTTCTTATTCTAAGATCAATCTACAGAACCACATGGCTCCCTCTGTGCAGATGCTTTCACACTATTCACCATTCTTAACATATATAGCAGGAAATAACAAAATCATAACCTTTAGAAGTGCTCACAATCACACAAAGAACTATGTGTAAAGGATTACAAAACTGGCCTCTTGTCTTCTGATAACTCTGTACTAAGGGGAACATATGCAATGCAAACCGAAAGACACCAAAAACGGGAATTGTATCATTTAACTACCAAGCACATGGCTTTCATAAAAAGATCCACCATTTGAAAAATAAATAATACAAGAGCTCACGCTATCAGTTTATGTTTTTAAAGGAAGGCAGTTACTGTTAAGATGGAGGAAATTACATTTAGCATTATGAGATAATCTTCTATTGGGGTTTATTTGTAAAGCTTAATGATTCAGACTTCAACCTAGTGTCCACTAATTACAAGAAGCAAATCCACTAAGGATGGAGACTAATGGATTCTATTGGAGTCCAAAGCACTGAATACATAAACAACTCAAACTCTTTATTCATACTGTACTATAGTCATCGAAAGTGGAACATGGAATAAGAGTAGATGTAACTTTTGCATATGTTTCTCTACAAAGTATAAAAGCAAGAATCTTTATTTTAATTTCAAAGAAAAATATTAAGATAAAGAACTAAAATAACGAAATTAAATTTAAAAACTAAAACTGTTTTTTTCAGTATAAAGAATTTGAAAAGACAATTTGTACAATCATACAAACTTGACAACTTTTAGAAAAATGCACATATATTACTTATGTCCAAGGAGAACAATTTAATTGTGAAAAAGTCAGCTCTATGTATACTATAAAGCAATTCTGTCCTGATAGAGGTGAAATCAAAGTCTTATTTAAAAGAGAAACCTATCGAGAGTCATGTTACCCTGTGCTGTTTTCAATCACAGTTGTTCTTGCTAATGCAAACCTCATGTGACAAACATCCAGCCAAAACTCATTCCTTAAACATTATATAAATATGCTTGCCTAACTGAATATTCCTCAGCATTCAAACTAAAGGAGATTGTGGCTGGAGAAAGATGAACATCTTTAATATTTTTCTAAAACTAACTTGGTAAGATGAAGTAAAGATGGGGTGCTGTTTATGTGGGTGTACTATATTTTTCAGGTAAAATATTCATAGATTCATTAAGAAAGCCAGTTCTCAAAGATATGCAGGTTCATTGATTACAAAGATAGATACACTTTTAACATTTTAGGTATGTGTGTATATGCATATACATTAGTCTAAAGACAGGCCAGTAGTCGCATGAAGCATGGGCATTTTATATACCCAGCTTCTAATTCAACACTAAATAGAAAGGGAGAAAGTGAAACAACTTACTTGCCTGGAAAAAGAGGAATCAGAAGGAGGAAGGGTTGTTGCTAAGCCTTAATGATTTTCATCTGTGAGACAAATGCTACTAAAAACTGAATTGAAAAATGTACACTATTATCAACTAGGAGCTCCTGAAATACGTAGTACTAATATTTGTGCCTGTCAGATTTCTTTGAATTTGTGGCCCCTTTTTATGAACCTTTTAAGTTCAAATGTTGACTTAAAAGGAAGACATATACATTGATTTCCCCCAGCCTTTGCGAAAGTACTCCAACACAGAGAAGCAACACAATCAGGAATCTCTTGGGGATTCCAGGGATTTCAAAGCAGGTATTTCTATCATATGGAAAAGACTGAAAACTTTTAGGCATTGTAGAAATATTAAGTATTATTATCATCATCATTATCAATTGGTTACTCATTCTGGCAATTGAACTCAAGAAAGAACAATGATTTCAAAGAGATAACCATTTCATAATTCATCAGTTTACAGCTTTTCTTCTGTCACCTGGTTCTTTTCAGTGAATATCATGGACCTAATTAAAAATGCACTAGCTGAAAAGGACTCAAAAACAAGAGGTTGTGTAGGTATAAATGGTTATCACACCACCTGATGTACTATGCTGAATTCTAGTCAGGATTCACAAGTTCAGAACTATGTGAAACAATTCAAATATGCAGAATACTGCTATGTTATGCTATATAAAATTAGGTACTCAAATCACATATATGTACATATATATCATATCACAAATATGAAAGTATGTACATACAATAAATATCTCTATTTCAAGGTAAAGATCATGTGCTTCTGTAGAAGTGAATATGAGATCCATGATTACACAATGATCGATAACATGTTATTAGAAATGATGACAATGATGATGATACGATCAATATAACTTTCCATTTGGGTGACTTCCTTCGGCCTAAAATGTAAACTAATGAATCTATTTTGCATCACAGGCACCTTCCAGCTAAGAATAGCTAACTACTTCACTTAGGACTGATTCATACCCCTTGAAAAATTGCTTAGAACCACTTTGGATGTAAAAGGCTTAAAAACAGAAGGGTAGTTGTGAATGGCTAGATTTATCAGAGCAAACACAGGCAAGTTTTCTACATATGTGATCAGAAAGAAAAAGTGAAAAGCCATAGGAAAAGGCAATTTAAGCTCCTTCCTCATTTTTAGCAGTAGAAATTTATGTCACTGATTCTGCCAACACCATGGTAGTAATATGTTCAGGAGATAATCTCCTGCAACTCTTCCAATGCAGGATTAGAAAGCATATTTCCAAGCCTCCAGAATCTGAGAACAGCTGTAGGAATTGTTTTACAATCCTTTGCATGAATAGCATTGTGTTCTCTCACTGGAGATGATAAAAGAAACTTCAACTTTGTTTTTCCAGGCTTTCTTCAATAATTCTCCCCACCTTATCTTGTCCCAAACTGCATACGCCAAAAAAAGGGGAAAAAGGAAAAATAAAACAATAACATCTCCCATATGCATATGCCAATTATATCCAAATGATAAGTGTATACTGAGTTTTACTAGACACTAGGGGAAGATAAGTACACATTACTGAGAAAAGTGATTATTTCTCTCTTATACTGATAACCAATTATTAATTGAGATTAATATTTTTCCTTTTCTATTGCCTCATTCAGAAATCATCCATTTTTAGGTTACTCAGCTTGTATCTGAAAGACATCACAGATAGAACAGATTGCCCAAATCCTCTGAGTAGAAGATTTTTTAACTTGTTTGAAACTCCACTCAAATGAGGAAGCTTAGTTGTGATTAAAATACAAAAGAGTCTAACCTAGGTAAATCCTATCTATTGTGTTCTACTCAGGTAAACTAGGGTAGAGATAGATCCCTTTGTCTAGATTGCCTGAGTCTGGGGGTAGTCTGAGTAGAGAAGAGTAAAAGAGACATATGTAACCAAAGTCACACACACCCAGACCCACATTTCATTATAATATTCATTCTCTCATTAATTGCTAACCAGTCAGAGTTAATTTCTGCCTGTCAGGAACATCCACTCTTCCAAGGGTATATAAACATCAAAAGACCTCCATGAGAGGTCTCTGATTTACAAGAAAAAGCAAACTGAACATCCTTTTATTAATTACTCACTAGCCATAATTAAGGATTAATTACCCAGAAATGATGTCTCTCAAACTTTACATATGTTATATTATGTGTTATTTAGTCAAGTGAGAAAACACTAATAAGATGGGGAAAGGATAGAAAGATAATGAAAGAAAAAGCTGGAGTAGGAGGAAAAAGTTCCTTCTTCATCATGCTCTTCCCCCAAAAAGAAAATTAACAAGGAAAAAGAATGAAAGCAATGAAAAGGAAGCTTTCATATACATGCAATTTAAAAGGAGTCCAGAGCTTTTACCATCTTGTCTTCCTCCTAGGTTATAAAGCTTGTATCACACGATAAAAACAAAGAAGTAAAATTCATTAATGGCCTATCACAATCTTAGATGTGTGTGGATGTCTACAAGACCAGAGGAGTACCTTATAGTAAGGTACTATTTTTGGTACACATTTTGTATTAGGAATAAAGACAGATGGATTTATTAAAAGCATTTTTTAAGTAGTTACTATCGATCAAATACTGTGCTAAACCCTGGGGATACAAATACAAAAGCAAGATAGTCCCTTCCTTTAAAGATCTTAAATTTTTATAGAGGAAGAAAATAAATATAATCATAATAAATAAATAATTACCTAAATTGTACAGCTATATGGTCTACGTTAAAAAAGGGTTAATTTTTAAAGTGTCAGACAATGTTTTCTAAAGAGAAACAAAATTCATAGTCTCATAAAATAAGAAAACTGAAAGGGACCTTAGAGTTCAACTCCTTCAGCCCTTTTATTTTCCAAACTTAAAACTCAGGTCAGAGATGTTATGTAACTTGCCAAAGTTAAGCAGCTAGGCAGCGACATAAGCTGGTATTTAGGGAAGGGACCAGAAAGATCCTCTAGACCCAGATTCCCACTTTGCCAAAGAGAGCATAGAGGCCTAAGAAAATGAAGTTATTTTAAAGTCCAGACAGTAGGTGGTTGGGCTGATATTTGAAGTCAGGTCTTCAGACTCCCAAGCATAAGGTTCTTTCCACCACTCTGCATAGAACTGGAACAGAATTTTCCTAAAGGGATCCTCTAAGGTGACTGGGGGATGCGTTAGAAGCAGTTTTGTGTACAGAACGAAAAGATAAAATTGTCTCTCCACACTCTGATGAGCCTTGACTGGCCATTACTCCCCTGGATGTACTGCTTCTCCAATTAGAATGCCAACTTCTTGAAATCAGGGAATGTGCTTGCTTTTACGTTTGTATTCTCAGAACTTGACAGTGCTTAGTAAGTTCTTCATAAATACCTTTTCATTTATTCATTTAAAGTATTTGGTTCAGTTCTGGATGTCACCTTTTACATAACACACTAACAAACTGGATTGCATCAAGAGGAAGACCAAGGGAAAGAAGACCTCATCAAGAATTACCCAAAGGAAGAAGGATTGTTTGGTCTAGAAAGTCAATCAGTCAACAGACATTTAACAACTATCTACTAAGGAACATGTCCGAGATCTGCAAATAGCCTAAATTTCTTCAAATATCTAAGGTTGAAGAGATATTGGATTCTGTTTGGTTCTAGAGGGCCAAACACGGACCAGTAGCTGAAAGTTAGAGGAAGAAAATTTTAGTTCAATATAAAGAAACTTTTCTTAACTATTATAGCTGCCCAGAGATGGAAGGTCTACCTCAGGAGATAGTTACCTTATCTAGTAGCTAGGCAGCACGATGGACATAAAGTTATCCCTTCCACATCATGAGTGTGGAACTCCCATGATCAAGAAAATCTGTGTAAAATGTTTTGGTCCTCCTTTCATATCAGAGAAGAAGTATGAAAATTTTTTCTTTTTCTTTTATAAGGTGTTTATAGTACCTTACTGTAAAATTTGGATGTACTTATGGCATTAAAAGACAGAATATGTTGATAATATACATATATTTATACATTTTTGAGTTTCTAAACTTTTTATGTGTTCTCTGAGGGCCTTTGCATGTTATCTGCAGCTTCCACAAAATTCCCCCCAATTTTCCATTTAATTTCTTATGCTGCCCTGCAAATATATAGAAGCTGCAATGGGGAAAGTCATGATGTGGAAGAGATAACTATAGTGTTGGGTGTGGAGTCAGGAGGACCTGAGTTTAAATCTGGCCTCATACATTATTAGATTTGTGGTCCTGGGAAAGGCACTCAATCTCTGTCTGCCTTAGTTTCCTCAACTCAACAATGGAGAAAATAATAGCACCTAACTCAGGAGTTGTTGTGACTTTCGAATGTAATAATATTTGTAAAGTGCTCAGCATAGTGCCTGACACATACTAGGTACCTACAAAATGTTTATTCCTTTCCCTTCTTTTGCTCTGGAGTTCCTCCAGCAAAGGTTGAGAGGAGAGTCTGTCAGGGATGTGGTAAAAGGTGTAATGATTCTAATCAGACATTCTTCCTTACATCAAGATGTCCTCTAAATATGATGATGACAGTACTGTAATAAAAGTACTGCTATAAAATCAATAAAGAATTCATTCTGTATTTTCTAGGGTTAGTGATTATGTGATGTTAATCTATTCCCTATTTCTTCACTGGTTCCATATAATTATGAGGCTGCTGACCATAGTGGGAGCACAGCCTATGGCTAAGAAATAGAGAAACAGTTACTGAGCTATGTAGGAGGTAAACCGAAAGGCTTGCTCTTGTTATATTATGATATAAAGACTTCTACAGAAAAAGCTCTCCCCCATGGAAAAGAATATCCTTTTAAAGTAAATATTTGTATTATACAATGAGTGGAACTAGTCCAACTTTTAAGATGTGTGGGCCCATGGGTGCTTGTTCCAGGAGAGAAATGAGAAGTAGAGTTAGTCCTTCCCCTAACTGAAATTTGAATTAGAGATGCTAGAATTAGCTTATAAATTCAGTACTGCAAAAAGCTCTTTTTCCTTCAACATGTGACAGGCAGCTAAGAAACCCAGCAATCCAACTTGGTTTTGTGTTAATAATATCTGATAAGTAGGATGGTAGAATGAATTAATAAAATTAATTTTATTAAAAGGAGCAAGACCAAATGTAGGAAAAGTGCATGCAGATATATATACATGCAAACACATATATGCATACTATTAATCTGCACTCTTCCATGGGTGAATGCTCAAATGTCTGTTTGTACAAGTGGGACAGAAATAATCACAATTATAGTCTACTGAAATAGAATACAAACATTTCTTGGTCAAAGTATATTAAAAGGCAGTTTTCTAACAAGGAAATCAAAACAATTTATATAAATGTTCTAAATCATTATTGATTAGAGAAATACAGATTAAAAAAACCTTGAGATGTCATTTTACAGCTATCAAATGAGCTAAAATGATACAAAGGGGAAGTGACAAATATTGGAGAGAATGTGGAAAAATTGGGACATTAAATTCATTGTTGGTGGATTTATGAATTGATCCAGACATTTTGGAGAGAAAATTATGGAATTATTCCAAAAGAGTTATTAAACTTTTGACCCAGCAATACCTCTACTTGGTCTGCTTACAAAGATGATGAGGGGAAAAAGGAAAAGAATGTATATAATCTAAAATGTTTATAGCTGCTCTCTTTGTGGTGGCAAAGAACTGGAAACTGCAGGGATGCCCATCAATTGGGGAATGGTAAAACAAGTTGTGATATAAGATTGTGATGGAATACCACTGTCCTCTAAGAAATGATAATCTCAATTATTTTAGAAAAATATGGAAAGACTTGCATGAAAATGAGCAGTGAAATGAGCAGAACCAAGAGAACACTGTATACAGTGAAAGTAATATTGTTTTAAAAACACAACTTTGAGCAAATAAGTTATTTTGTCTATTATAAATACCCAAATTAACTATAAAGGACAGATGAAGAAAAATGCTATCTGAATCCAGAGAACAAACTATTAAGTACAGCTAGGCAGCAGAATGGGTATAAAGTTATCCCTTCCACATCATGAGGATTTGGAGTGTGGCACTCCCAAGATCGAGAAAATCTGTGTAAAATTTTTGTCCTTTCACACACACACACAAACACACACACACACTCACCATTTGTGTCTAATGACATCCATCTCTAGCCCAGAGGGAGAGAAAGGGAAAAAAAAAACTGCTGCTGCTGCCTTAAGACTTCAAAATAGGAAGGAGTCAAGAATTGAAAAGAGAGCTTGAACAGCGGACATGTGTATCTTTAAGTCCTCTCCTCCTTTCAATCTAATTAGCACACAAATTTATTTTAAAACCTGATAATCTAGTTATTAATAGTTTCAATTAATTTTAGCTTACTATCTCTAGTTCTCTATGTTGAACAATCAAGTCATCTTGTTTCCTGTTTGTTTATGCTTATTCTCTTTTGTCTTATTGCTAGATCTATTATTTCTAGCATAATAATACTGGTAATAATGGCCACCCTTGCTGTATAACCCTGATATTAATGAAAAGGTTTATAGGTTGTCTTCATTATATATGATATTGGCTCTCAGGGATATTATTTGATGATATAATAAAGGAAAATGATTCTTATGCTTTTTCATGTTTTTAACATACACGTATTTTGTCAAAGATTTTTCTGTATCCATACAATCATGACATCTTTATTGTTTTTTGTTATTAATGTGCTCTATTATTTTTGTAGTTTTCCTGATAGTAAGTCAAACTTATATTCTTAGTATAAATCCTATCTGGTCACAGCATATAATCTTTTTGATATGTTGTTGCATTCTCTTTGCCAATATCTTGTGTTAAACTGCTCCATCTTGGTAAATAATTTTCTTTCTCCTATTTTTCTTTCCTTGGTTTATGTATCAAGAGAATATTTCTATTATAGAAAGAACTTGATTAACTCTGTTCTTTTCCTATTTTTTGCAAAAAATGTTTATGTAATGTTGGAATTAAATGGTCTTGAAACACTTGGTAAAATTCTATTGTAAATCCCTCTGGACCTGGAGTTGCTTTTCTTTAGTTCATTTATGGCTGGTTTAATGTCTTTTTCTGAAATTGTGTTATTTTAACACTATATTTCTTCTTTTGTTAATGTAAATATTTTTTTGTTCTTATTCATCTACTTCATTTAAATCATCAGTGTATCAGCACATTATTGAGCAAGAGAGTTTCTAGTAATGTTCTCTTTTCAATTATTGTGATTTCAACTTCTTCAATTTTTGATACTGGCAATTTGAATTTCTTCTCTCTTTAAAATGAACCTAGTGAATTATTTTATTGCTATCCCTACTTAAAAAAAAAAACCAACTTCCTTTGCTTATTCATTTAGAGTTTTTGTTTTGTTTTTGCCTTCAATTTTGATAATTTCTTGACTGGCTTTCAGAATTACCCTTTTGGTATTTACTTGGATTTGGGGATATCTTTTGGGAGGTGATGGGTATTCTATGTTCACATCACCCTCTGCTCTAAGAGATCTGAGCACAAAGTTTTCATTCATGATTTCTTAAAACATTTGTTTGGTTTTTACATTTTCACATAGTCTGATTCTTAGGTTATCTCTCTTTGACCTATTTTCCAGGAGAGTTGTTTCTGACAGGAGATATCTTACATTTTTAAATATTTGTACAATTTTTCATTCTGCGTACCTAATGAGGTCATTGGTCCAATCCAATTTTCAATAATTCTTTTAAGGAAGCCTTTATACCTCTTGTTCTAAGCTATTTATTCTTCCTCTCATTTTTTCCTTCAGAAATCTCATCTCCTTTTCTGTTCTTTACACTAGAGATCTTTGAGACACCTTGTATATTTAAATCTATGACCCTCTGAACATATGATTAAATGATCTCTAAAGCTATAATGTTAGGACAACTAGATGGTGCAGTGGATAGAGTGCCAGGCCTGGAGTCAGGAAGACTCATCTTCCGGAGTTCAAATCTGCCCTCAGACACTTACTGGTCAGTCACTTAACCCTGTTTGCATCTGTTTCTTCATCTGTAAAATGAGCTGGAGAAGGACAACAGCACATCACTTTAGTATCTTTGCCAAGAAAACCCCAAATGGGGTCACGAAGAATCAGACATGACTGAAAAGACTGAACAACAATAAAGTTTATAATTCATGATTTTAAGGGAAGAGAACAGAGAAGACCTTATTATAAGAGTCCTAATTATAATTCTCCAAAGTATATAACTGTCAAATTTCATGATTAAAAAGATAAAGACTTTCAAAGCATCCAGGGAAGAAAAATAGAAATTGGATGTAAAATATATCAATTTCTATTTTAGCTGCTCCAAAAAAGCTTGGGGAAATTAACAAAGCTAAATGAAAATGCACAGAATCTTAAGGCTATGAGCTTATAACTACCAATCATATATCTTTAAAACATCACTATATTATTTCAAAAGGATGACCGGACCTCAAAGAATTAAAAAAAAAGCCACAACTACAGATACTACTAATAATCAGTAGAAAATCCCAACCTTTATAGAGGTAAGAGATCTTTATAAAATAAAATTTTACTCTAACATTTTGTTTTTTCATCATCTACATTTCCATTAAAACCCTGCCCCCAGCCATCCTTTATAACAATGGATAAAAAAAAAAAAAGATGAGAAAGAAAACAAGTTCAACAAAACTAAATGGCATATCAAAATAAAGTCTGATATTATGTTCAGTGTTGCATACCCCTAGTTTCATACCTCTACAAAGAAGTGAGGGAGGTGCCTGCTCATATCTGTTATTTGGGACCAACTTGATCACTGTAATTTCACAGTACTTAGGTTTCATTATTTTGTTTTTGTCCTTTCCATTTTCATTGTTGTAGCCATTATATGTAGTTGTTTTGGTTCTACTAATTTCACTTTGCATCAGTTCATATATGTCTTTCTATGTATCTATGACATCCATAATTTCTTTTTTAGCACAATATGTTTTGTTACGTTTAAATATCAAAATTTGCTTGGCTTTCCCCTAGTTCTTCGCTACTGCAAAAATGTTCATATAAATAATGTGGTGTATGGGACAGGAGATAGGGTGAGAGGAGAAGAGCTTTTCTTTTATCACTTAACCACTATTTGACCCTAGATAAATTACCTAGTATCTGAGCAAAAATCTTCTTATTTGTAAAATACAGATAATAATAATGATAATAATAATGTCCCATTTGTAAGCATCAAATTAAGAGTATTTATAAAGGACTCTGTAAACTCTAAAGAATTAGATAAATGTTGGTTATCAGCTGCTTTGGCAATATAATTTGTAATATTCTTGCTCTTCTACTGTTCGTGATGAAATTTCATCTTGACTAATGATCTGCCATAAACTTTAAAGAATGTAGATTTATTTATCTGAAAAGCTGGATATGTCAAAGTGTTCAGCTAAGCAAGATCACCTTCCCCTCCCTGAGGAAGGGCAGGTTACCCATCTGTATAATTGCTATTGGAATCTGTACTTTGTTTCCTTGATAACTGACTCTCGCTGTTGATATTGTGGGGAATGGGAGAAAGGAGAGCTGTGCCAACAAGGACATGAGGAAAGTTAAGGGATGTAATGCTTACTTGGGAACACATTCTGATTTTTCAAATGTAATTGGGACAACTGCCAGGAACGATCCTATGGCTTTATTACCAGTCTTCATTTCTTTTATTAACAAATAAGCACATAAAAGTCCCTGTAACGTAGGGTTTTTCTTTGTATTCCTCATGCTAACTTAACAAAAATGTATCAACACTCAACTGGAAGCCAAATCTAGAAATGAAAGCATAATTCAATGACAAGATATCTTTTTTTTCCTTTCTTTGGAAAAGAAAATGGCTTAGTTATTTAGAAGTCTTGGGAGAATTTTTGATGAAAATTAATTTCATTATGAATAATGTTAAGTAATAACACATTTATAAAGCAATTTAAGATTCAAAAGCATTTTCTTTACAACAACTTTGTGAGGTAGGTGGTGCAAATGTTACATTTTTGCACACATAAGATATATTAAATGTATAAAATATATGCATATATGTGAATATACATAAATAGTATGTATTATACAAATAAAACTCCCATTTTACAAATGAAAAAATTGAAGTTGTGAGAGATTAAAAGGGTTAGGCTTACACCAATAGTAATTGACTGTGTCTTCTGACTCTAGGTCTGTCTTACCAATATTCCAGGCTATCACTTGTTATAGGGTGTCTCAATAGAGTACTAGTTAGATAAATTATTGTATAAAAGACTCTGGACTAGGAGAACATAGTACTTACAGATAACAATATACTAATTAATATAGATAATAATATCACTAACTTACTTTGTGAATTTGGCAAGACCTCACTCTTCTAGTCAACAAAATCAGAGAATTAGAAAAGATGGTTCCTAGGGACCTCTCCAGAATTAAAATTTTATTAATTTACAAGGCTCTACAGCAAGGTATTTTTGAAGCGTTGCTTTCTTTTAACACTAACGTAACAGACCTGTTAGGGAGTTGGTTTACTTTTCCCACTGGATAACAACTTCTATAAAACTTTAATCCTGAAGATTGTCACAGGGTGAATTTGCAACACATATGACATATAAGAAGTCTACGGGTCTGGTATATTTTTTAACATCAAGAGCAGAGAAGGCTGAGCCTATGCCTGAACTTAGTTGGGCTGGTCCTCAGAAAACAGGCATAAAGTCCAGCACAGGACCCATATTCAAAGCCTTTCAACCTTGGAAGGACCATCCAAAGTTAATTTTGCTCTGATGGCATTGCCTTTGATATCTCCCCATGGGTTCTCAGAGTAGAACATTAGTGGAGGCACACAGGGGCCCAACTAAAATAATGTTGGCAGCCAAACCACCCATCTTGAAGCATGGATCAAAAAGTTTAACAGATCTTTAAAGATTTTAGTAAGTGTATGCAAATGTTAAACATGCAACACACTATTCTTTCAGAAAATTAATTTTGACCTTTGTTCTGAAATTTAAAATGTGGCATTGTTTTTATTCCCTATGTGTCCATTTCCTCAGTTTTAACATGAAAAGATTTAACCTCAGTAATTATTCTTTTGAAAAATAATTTCCTCTAGCATTCTAAAAGTGACAGTAATGTTTTATTAGGTGACACTTGACTTTTTCACCTTGCTTTTTCTAAAGCTATTTTTCATGTTATTGAAAAACAACTGTCTTGAACTGTCAACAAAGCACTGTACAATTTAATTCAGATGTTATTTTCTTCAGTAAAGGCTTTCTGTTTTAGATGTGATTGGATGGTGTGTTTTTTTAAACATGTAAAGCCATCAATAGAACTATTTCTCATACTTAACCAAGTCCTTTATTAGGCAGAGAAATTTTCAGTATAACAAAACTGTTTGGGTGCCAAATGTCAAAATGGTCATTTAGAAAAACTTTGTGGAATATCTGAGCAGTTCCTTTAGCAACAAATGAATGACAGTCTATCTATCACTGTACATGGACTCACTCTGAGTTACCCCTCTAAAAACTCTAGTTCTAGGTCTCTCTGACATAGGAATAAGAGGTCACTACCAGGTTTCCTGGAACTAAGGCCCACCAGGAAAGCAGTGATCAAAGGAGATCTACTTAAAATAATTTCCCTGTCAATCAATAAATATGAAACAGTCCTGCCCTCAAATTTATATTCTGTCATAGGAAACTACAAATGTGTGTGTGTGTGCGTGTGCGTGTGCGTGTGAGTGTGCGTGTGCGTGTGTGTGTGTGTGTGTGTGTAGTGACTTACCCAGGGTCACAGAGCTAGTAAGTGTTTAAGACTGGATTTTGAATTCAGATCTTCCCAACTCAACACCCACTGCACCAGTTAGCTGCCAGGAGAGAAAAATATATACAGATACAATTATTTATAGAAAATACACAAAATAAATGTAAGGAAATGTTTGAAAGGAGAGCATCAGTGGCTAGAAGGATCAGGAAAGACTTCTCATAGAATTCTGAGCCTTCAAAGAAACAAAGAAAGGCAAGAAAGGAGCACACTCTAGGGACGGAGGCCAATCAGAGGAAAGGCAGATAAAGAGACAATAAGAAGATCAGAACAGGCGGTCTACAGATTGTGGGAAAGTGAGTCATCTATAAACTGTTGGGTAGTTACATCATAAATAGCTAACGCAAGTCTTCCTCCACCACAGTCCTACTCTGATGCCTCACTATAGAGTGAAGATGACCCTAGGTTCTCAAAGGTTATACTAGAAAAGTACAAAATTCTACCAAGCTGGGAAGGTCGAGTAGGAGTTAGATGATAGGGTATATGGCTTTTACCCAAGGACCAGCTGAGCAGTGTTCAGACAGGCTCATTATCATCTGAATATAAATTCACTGTAAGTAGGAATTATTTCACCCTTTGTACTTGTATCCCTAATATCTAACAAACAGCCAGGCACACAGTATTTTTTTAAATATATGTGTTATTTAATTATCAGAGTGTGACATACCCTTCAGCCACAGCAATTGTCTGTGATTATCTACTAATTAAAGAAAAGGTTTTCATCAGTGAAAGGAATACTCATACCCACGAAATTATAGAAATTTGAAGTACTAAAGATAAACCTCAATGTTCAAACTTCAGTTCAAGTTCCTCCTTTATTTGTTATTACACTAACAAAACAGTTTCCCAAGCGGCAAATACTAAGACTAGTGTTGAAAAGGTAACAAATAACGTTGTTCCACAGGAAGAAGAGTAAGGCTCAAACACTATGGCTATCATGGACACAGTCACTTTATAGAGTCAAACTGGAAATTTACTCTATATGAATAACACCTCTAGGTTCTGGTCCTGAAACCTTCTTAACCACTCAAGCTTTTGCTTTAATTTGAATATACCACCACTAGCCTCCATTGTGTCACTACTAGAATCATAGAACCATTATCACTGTAGACTTTCTAACCTGAACCTAGACTTCTTGCTTCTATCACAGACCACTCCCAGGATGACCACATACCAGTGTTCCCCTTGCCAATAATTCTTGGCCCTAGGATCAGGGAGGTAGCTGATTAATTGGGTTGTGGGGAAAAAATAAAAACAAAACTAAAAATCTAGACAAAAATGTTTTCACCATACAAATTATTATTGTTCAGATTTTTTTTTCAAAAGGGAAATTTTGCATGAACAAATATAGAGGAAAAACTAGATACAGTAATACAAATAGTAACTATAATAATGTAAATGAAAAGATCACTAAAAATGTCAGACTGAATAATAAAATATACATGTACATACACACAAACACATATATACACCTTCTTCATCCTACTATGGAATATTAGTCATAATATCCAGCAAAGTCATAGATGGCAGAGTAGACAGAATGCTGGGCCTGAAGTCAGGAAGACTCATCTTCTTGATGAGTTCAAATTCTTGAGTTCAAATCTGACCTCAGACACTTATTAGCTGTGTGACCCTGTTTGTGTCAGTTTCCTCAAATGTAAAATTAGATGGAGAAGGAAATGGCAAACCCCTCCATTATCTTTGTTGAGAAAACTCCAAATGGGGTCATGGAGAGTCTGACATGACTGAAAAATGACTTAATAAAAGCAAAAAATCATAGTATTGAATTTTTTTACTTGTTTCTCTTTGTCATATGAAAGATTCATTAAAGGTGGTAGAATCACTGACATAAAGACAAAAGATATAAGTAAAACTTTAAAAATTATTATTTTACCAGTGCATTCATTTATAATTTTGCCTTTATAAAATGAAAAACCCTGGAAATGATAAAGGAAAGATATTTCCCTGTACTTTAAGCTTCCTGCTCTCAAGAACTTTACGTAGGAATGTATATATGTATTCACATAGATATATAGATACACAGACACACACACACACATATATATATATACATATATATTCATACACATATATATTTCGTCTATAGTCCCCAGAGTTCCTGAAATTATGCTAAGATCCTAATAATTCTCACTGCTTTGGGTACTCCTTCAAATAGCATTCTTTATAACTCATCCATGCCTTCTTGTCTCTCTCAAGAGGCATAATTTGGCAGAAATTGGGGAGGTTATAAAAAGATAACTATGTACAGTGGTATAGCTGTGACTGAAGGTGATCTGGTTTCATTTGTAGGATTAGTTTGTTGTTTTTATCAGACCTGGTTATTTGTCTTTCATAAAAGACAGATAATTAAGATAAATATAATTTGTATTTGTTGCTAATGGTTTGGATTCAGATGTTATTAATACATTGTGTTTCCTGGAAAGGAGAATATGCACAAAGATACTGACTTGAAAAAACAGAACTGTTATTACTCAATTTTTCCACCTGAAATTATATATTGGAAAGTTCAGTAAGTCAATGAGAATTTTTTATGAGTCTATTATGTTCCATCAAGATATTTTTCTAAACCCTGGTTTAATACAGTGTCTACTTTAGAGAAAGGGATGGTTTGCTCATTAGGAAGAGAAAATCTGACCTTATTTCTTTCTTTTAAGAAAAACTTATATATTAATCTGTTCTGAAATATTAATGCACAAAATAAACACATAAGCAGAGACTATTCATATTATGTAGACTGCTGTAATTTTAGTGCAGCTTTAATTTTTAATAGCCTAAAAGCTTTAAGAGCTTAAAAATGAGTGACTCAAAAATATAAGCAATGTTTCAGAGAAAAACAGCTTGGGCACGAACTCTAGAAGTTTTGAAAGAAATGAAGCAAGCGTTTTAAAAAGCTAAAAAACAAAAAGTTATACAAATGGAATGAGAACACTTCAAGAGAAAAATGGAAAAGAAATGAGAGCTACAGAAGGAAGAATTGGAAAGGGAATTAACAGCTTAGCACAAGAGTTAAAAAACCTTTCCTAAAAAACAAATTCCCAGAAAATTGTTGTTGTGTTCATCCTTCATTGCCAAAGAAGACCATGCCATCAGAGAAATGATGACATGACTTACACTTGACTTTGTTTTGAGTGAAGGAGGGCTGTGAAGGTCACCAGCCTCACTTCTCCAGAGCCATCTGAATCCAGTGACCAGATATGGCCCAGGAGCCTAGAAAATTAGGATGTTCTAAATAGAAGGCAATGACTTCATGAGGCAACTGGCATTAAAATAAAGTCAAAAGGCTGAAAAAAAATAAAAGAAAATATAAGGTATCTCACAGCAAAAATGACTGAACTGGAAAACAGATCAAAAGAATATCTGAATATATTTCAGATCACTGGACTATCTGAAGGCCATGACCAAAAAGAGAGCCTAGATATAACATTTCAAGTAACTGGGAAAGAAAACTGCCCAGATCTCTTAGAAAGAATCCACCAGTCATCTCCGGAAAGAAATACCAAAACAAAAACCATCAGGAACATCATAGCTAAAATCCAGGGCTTCTAGGTCAAGGGAAAAGTACTATATATAAGCTGCCAGAAATAAAGATTTCAACTAATGAAAAGCCATCATCAGAATCACGTATCATTTATCAGCTTCCACTTAAAGAAAAGGAGAATTTGGAACACTATATAGTAGAAGGCAAAAGATATATGCTTATATCCAAGAATATGTTCCCTAGCAAAACACAGTATAAATGCTAAAGGCGGAAAATAGACCTTTACTGAAATAGACAGCATCCAAGCTTTCCTGATAAAAAGATTGGAAATGCAGAAAAGCTTCTTAAGTACAAACACAGAAGGGGAGAGAAACACAAAAAGCAAAACATAAATAAGCAACGATAAAGGACTTAAGAAGGATAAACTGCTTACACTGAAATAGGGGAGATGATAGATGTGTCTCTGCTGACTCCCTGGCATCATCGGAAGTCCACTTAGAGAAGGTCTGAGAGATATCCTGTTATGTCTTAACGATCTTAAGAAAAGAATAGAAAGAGACGGTAAGAGGAATACACCAAAGAGAAGGGAAAGGAAGGTTAGGAGAAATAATCTCATGTTAATGAAAGTGCACAAATAAACATGTGTACTAACAAGGGGAGGGAGTGGATGAGGGAGGAGCTGACACTTGAACCTCATCTGAACTGGCCAAAAGAAGGAAGAACACACACACACACACACACACACACACACATATATATACACAGATGGGTATAGAAATACATTTCACTCAACACTGAAATCAGAGTGAAAGGGGAAAAGGAGGCAGGGAATTAGAGGGAGGATGAACTAAGAGCAAAAGAAATTCTAGAAATGTAAAAAAAAAAAATTCATACCTCTAAGTGGCAAAGAAAGATAATCCAAAGGGGTGCCATAAATTGGGGGAATGGATGAACAAATTATGATATATAAATTGGAGCCTTCCTTAAAATGATAAGTACCATCTACCTAAAGCTCTCAACAATCATTATATGTAATAAGGATAAGCTAGAGGCATTTCCAATAAGACTGAGGATGAAATAAGGATGTCCATTATCACTACTGTTATTCAATATGGTACTAGAAATGTTAGCTTTAGCAAGAAGAAAAGAAAAAGAAATTGAAGTAATTAGAATAGGTAAAGAAGAAATTTAGTTATCACTCTTTGCAAATGATATGATAATATACTTAGAGAATCAAGTTAAAAACTACTTGAAATAATAAACAACTTTAGCAAAGTTGAAGGATATAAAAATAAACGCATGTAAATCACAGGCATTTCTATCATTAACAAAGCCAAACAGCAAGAGAAAGAAAGAGAAATTCTATTTAAAGTTATTGTAGACATTATAAAATATTTGGAAGTCTCTCTCTCAAAACAAGCCCAGAGACTATATGAACACAACTACAAAACACTTTTCACACAAATAAAGGCAGATCTAAATAACTGGAAAAACATCAGCTGCTCATGGGTAGGCCAGGCTAATGTAATAAAAATTACAATTCTACCTAAATTAATTTCCTTATTCTGTGCCATACCAATAAAATTACCAAAAATTATTTTATAGAGCTAGAAAAAATAATATCAAAATTCATCTGGAAGAACAAAAGATCCAGAATATCAAGGGAACTGATGAAAAGAAATATTAGGGAAGGTGGTCTAGCCATACCAGATCTTATATCATATTATAAAGAAGCAATTATCAAAACCACTTGGTACTGGCTAAAAATAGAGGGATGAAATCAGTGGAATAGGTTAGGTACTCAAGACACAGTAGTCAATAGCAGTCTACTGTTTGATAAATCCAAGGACCCCAGCTTCTGGGATAAAAACTCACTGTTTGACAAAAACTGCTGGGAAAAGTGGAAAACAGTGTGGCAGAAACTGGGTATAGATCAATGCCTGAAACCATATACCAGAATAAAGTCCAAATGGGTACATGATCGAGCTATAAAGACAGATGCTATAAATAAATTAGGAAAGCAAGGAGTAGTTTATCTGCAAGATTTAAGGAGAATGGAGAAATGTATGACCAAGCATGAGACAGATAACACTATAAAATACAAAATAGATAATTTTGATTACATTAAATTGATAAGTTTTTGCACAAACAAACCCAAAGCAATCAAGATTAGGAGCAACGTAGAAAACTGGGAAAAACTTTTTACAACTAGTGTCTGTGATCAAGGCCTCATTTCTAAGATATATAGAAAACTGAGTCAAATTTACAAGAATACAAATCATTCCCCAGTTGATAAATGGTCAAAGGATATGAACAGGCAGTTTTCAGAGGAAGAAATTAAAGCTATCTATAGTCATATAAAAAATGCCCCAAATCACTATTGATTAGAGAGATGCAAATCAAAACAAGTCTAAGGTGCCACATCACACCTATCATATTGGCTAACATGGCAAAATAGGAAAATGATTAATGTTGAAGATGTTAGAGAGTTGGAACACTAATTCATTGGTGGTGGAGCTGTGAGCTGATGCAACCTTTCTGGAGAGCAATTTGGAACTATGCCCAAAGGGCTATAAAATTTGCATATCCTTTAACCCAGCAATACTGCTTCTAGGGCTGGCTCCAAAGAGATCACAAAATGGGAAAAGAACCCACATGTACAAAATTACTTATAACAGCTCTTTTTTGTGGGGGACAAGAACTGGAAATCGAGGGGATGACCATCAATTTAGGAATGGCTGAGCAAGTTGTGCTATATGAATGTAATGGAATACTACTGTGCTATAAGAAATGAGGAACAGGCAGACTTCAAAACTACCTAGAGACTTAAATGAACTGATGCTGAGTGAAGTGAGCAGAACCAGGAGAACATTATACACAGTAACAGCCACAGTATGCAAGGTCTGTTTTTTTTAGACTTAATCCTTCATAGCAATGCAAGGACATGAAACATTTCAAGAAAACTCATGATGTGAAATGCCATCCACATCCAGAGACAGAACAATGGAGCCAAAACTCAAAACGAAACAGATTATTTTCTCTTTTGTTATATTTGGTTTTGTTTAGTTTTATTCATGGTTTCTCCCATTCATTTTAATTCTTTTCTGCAACATGACTAATTTGAAAATGTGTTCAAGAAGAATGTATGTGTAGAGTCCATATAAGATTGCATCCTGTAGTGGCACGGGGGTAAGGGAAAGGTGAAGGGAGGTGGAGAAAATTTAAAACTTATGAAAGTGACTGTTGAAAATTGAAACCAAACAAATAAATTTGGGAAAAAAAGAAATACTTGCATAGACTTATATGAACTGATGGTGAGTGAAGTGAACAGAACCAGGAGAACATTACAGTAACAGCCACAGTGTGCAAGGACTGTTTTTGATAGACTTAGCCCTTCACGGCAATGTAAGGATCTAAAACATGTCCAAAGGACTCATGATGCAAAATACCATCCACATCCAGAGAAAGAACCATAGAGTCAGAACACAGAATGAAGCAGACTATTTTCTCTTTTGTTATGTTTGGTTTTGTTTAGTTTTTCTCAAGCTCTCTCCCATTTGTTTTAATTCTTATATACAACATGACTAATGAAAATGTATTTAGTAAGAATGTTTGTATAAGGCCCATATAAGATTGCATGTCAACTTGGAGAGAGAGGGGAGAGGGGGAGAAAGTTTAAAACATATGAAAGCGATTATTGAAAATTGAAAACAAATAAATTTTTAAAAAATAAATGGAGGGGTGGATCAGTGGAATGGATACACTAGACAAAGTAGTCAATGATTAGAGCAATCTACTGCTTAATCAACTCAAAGACTCCAGTTTCTGGAATAAGAACTTACCATTTGAGAAAAAACTTCTGGGAAAACTGGACATAGACCAACGTCTGACATGAGGGATGGGGAGAAAATTTAAAATTTATGGAAGTGAATGTTGAAAGCTAAAAATAAATAAATTGGAAAAAAATTATGGTATATAAATGAGATGGAATACAACTGTACTGAACTCTTATCAGCATAATGAGAAACCAGGTTCCAGAGGACCCACTAGGAAACATGAGCCATGCTACCTACCTCCTGATAGAGCTATGCCAATGTGGAATATTATTTTTGACTACACATGTGTGTAAGGGATTTGGGGTGTTTTGTGTGAGTGTGTGTGTGTGTGTGTGTGTGTGTGTGTGTGTGTGCTCATTGGGATGGGAGGGTTGAGAAGGTGTATCTTGGCTGATTAAAATGTGTGTGTGTTTATATGTGTGAAGAAAACTCAGGAACTCTGGTCAACATAATAATGAATCACAATTCCTCAGAACTTATGCTGAAATAAGCAGCCCATCTCTCTACAGAGATACAGAATGCAGAGGGATAGTTTTCTTTTTACACATAGAGAATAAGAAATTTTTGCTTTGCTTGACTATCAATGCTTGTCACAGGGGTTGGTTTTGTTTCGTTGCTTTCTCTATGTGGGGAGAAAGAAGGAAATGGGGAGGGGGGAGAAGCCTGATCTTTGTTTGAAAAAAAACTTGATTTTAAAAAAAGCTTGAAGACTTGGTGATACCTTGTATTCATTTCACAAATGAATGGTGAAGGCATAAGAATCTTTCCTATAAATAAGGGCCATGTACTTGTGACATTTGTCACAGCTGGTCAGAGACTTGTTTTGCTTCCTCCTAAATTCCTGGATCCAGTATTTCTAATAAGTTACCAGATTTTCATCCTCACATAATATTTGTTACATATTGACCATGTGCAGGCATCTTTTACGAGGCATTGGGAATACCAAGAAGATATTGAATCCTTTCTCTTGAGGAGCTTACAATAATGTAATGAGATTCTTCTCTTTAGAAAAGGATGACTCCTTTCAATTGCAGAGTCCCCTCCTGCACTCGAACTATGCTAAATTGCAAAAAGAAAAGTTTATGTATTCAAATTTTAGGGACATATTTATCACTAAAACAGAGGTGAACTAAAGGTGAATCCATTATTTCAAAAATTATGCTTTGAAATTATTGGCACTTCTGTAAAAAGCATTAAATAGAATATGACTAAAACAGGTTTTGTGCTATATACTGCACAAAAACAATTTTACTGGGTCATCTAATTGGTCAAAACACAATGCTAATGAGGCCAAGCTCATAGGAAGGAGGTTGGGCAAAGGGGAGGGAGGTCCAGCAAATCAACATGAGCCCTATATCAAGTAATAAAAGTCACTGAATGCAAAAAACTTCAAAAAAGGTTCATTCCTGTGTTCTTTATATCAAAAAGAAGCATGTCCAACCTAGCTAAATAACTACACTGAAGTAGACAAATAAGTACACAGACGTTGTATCTCCTTTCTTATAATACACAGCCTAAAAGTACAAAGTTCTAACTCACTGCAATTTGCAAAATTTCTGTTACTGCACACAATTCTGCTACAATTTTGTAAAAATGGACATTCTTGAATCATCAATAAGCATATGTTAAGTGCCTTCTCTGTACTAGACATTGTTCTAGGTGCTAGAGGTAAAAATAAATAAAAATAAATACACAGATACAAATAAATATTTGTAAAAATACAAATGCCAATAAATCAAATAATTCCTACTTGCAAGGAGTTTACATTATGATAGGGAAGTCCCCCCACTGAGACTCTAGAGAGCTAGATGGACACATATAACTTACTTTTATTTATTATTTTGTATACATGTATAAACATATATATGAACGTATTTATATGCACACTTATGTATGTATATATACATGAATATATAAACACATACATATAAAAATTATTAAAAAGAATAAAAATTAGTTAAATACAAAGTCATTTGATATGGAAGATACTAGCAGCTGAGAGTATTGGAGGGAAAGTATTATGGAAAAAGTAATAATTGCACTGAGTCTTAAAGGAAAAGAAGCAATCTATGAGGTTCAAATGAGGAGGAAATGTATTCCAGGCAAAAGTTATCTGTTGTTTCCCTCAAGATTAGAGCCAGCTCCAACTGGGCTAAAAGGAAAGAGATAGGTAGCTTCATTAGGGTTAGTTAGATGATTTAGTGGATAGAGCGCTGGGCCTGGAGTCAGGAAGATATGAGTTAAAATCCAGCCTCTAACACTTACTAGCTGTATAACTTTGGAGAAGTCACTTAACCTCTGTCTTAATCCACTGGAGAAGGAAAATGGCAACCACCCCAGTATCTTTACCAAGAAAATCCCATGCACAGTATGGTCCAAAGGGGTCACAAAGAGTCACACATGACTTCACAACAAAAGACAGCTTTGCTCCACATTATGGGAGTATAGGGGCCAACGAGCCTTCACAGACTCACCAATGTCCCAGCTCACAATACTATATCCTGTTCCTGATTCCAAGTCAGGCAAAGTGAATTACTCAGAGACTAAAGATTGAAATAAAAAAATTCCTTTAATAAAAAAATCCTACAGTCCTTTAAGGAAAAGGCAATCTAAGAGACTATACACAAGACAGGAAAGTTAAGGCAAGTAAAAAGTACAAAGGTACCAGGAAAGTAAAAACAATCAGTTTCCTGAGGTCTCAGAAGCTCCTTTCCCAAAGTTCTACAACTGTATTTCAGGACTCACGGCTGGGACCCGAATCAGTCCAGCTGGATGGAAATTTAACTTACACAGCCTCAGGTCTGCTCCACAGCTTCACTTACCTAGGTTGCTAGTGTCCAGGACTGGGGACAGGTAGGGACCATGGGTAAGACATGTAGGTCAAGCTTTCCCAGCTCTACCTGGTATAGTGGTCCACCATAACATACCAACACCAAGCAATTAGCAAAAATGACCAAATACTCCAACATCTCACAAGTTTTCTGCTCCATACCTTACCTTACTAATATACTCAAACCTTAATCTGCAGAACAAAATAGACTGGACTTTACACTATAACAATTCTGTGATTACGAGTGTCAGAAACCTTTCAGTGAAGCATTTAAACTTATCTTGCTGTTTGTGTTTAACCTTAGATTAGATAACCCTTGAAAGGCCACGTGTAACTCAATGACTCTAGCCTGCTATAATGTACAGGATAACATAAAGAAAAAAAATGTTTATGGTTCAGGATTTGAATCTATGGTCATTAAAAGTGATATATTCCCCATTTTGATAATCATTATTATTAATGATGATAATAACATTTATATAGCATTTTAAAGTATGCAAAACGTTTTACAAATATCTCATTTTATACTCACAGCAACCTTGGAGAGTGTTATTATTATCCCCATTTTAGAGGTGAAAAAACCGAGAGACACAGATTAAAAGTTCTATGCAAAGTATCTGAAACCAAATTTGAACGCAGGTCTAATCGACTCTAGGTTCAACACTATCTACTGTGCTATCTAGCTTCCATTACATGCAGTTGTTCAAACTTTTTCTCTTAAGACAATAGGCATTTCAAAATACAGACTGTCAAACTGTCCAGGGTATTTCCTCCATTGGAAGTCTCTTTATTTTGTCATCTTGAATCCAGTGTAATAATTTCATATTTAAAGCAGGTTTGATGAAATCATTCTTAAGGCAGTGTCAGATAATGGAAAGACTCAACCACTTTCAAGTCCCTGGGACATTGGCCAAGTCACGGTCTCTGTAATAGGGATATGCTGGAGCCAGCTCCAACCAGCTAATGGGAGACAATTATTCAACCTTCAGTGTGAGCAGTTATACATCGGGAATTGGCAAACATTACAAATCAGGGCTTGATTTTTCGTTGACTGTCTAGAGACAAAAAAGTGATAGAGACAATAGTAATAAAGCAAGTTAAATTTAATAATGTGTCATGTGTATATTCTTCTTGGAGATGGAGTTGTTGAAAATTTACCAGTACACCCATCCTGCAAGCATTAATTTATTTATCCATATGATGGAGATGATAATACTTCTATTAGCTAACTCATGGAGCTGTAATGAGATAATATACACTGATTTGTAACTATAAGGAGCTCTAAACATATACACCACTATGGTTAAGCCATGCTAACTAACAAGCTACACAATAGAGTTGATTCCTAATTTTCAAGGTTTCACTGATGTGAAGAAATCACAGTGTTGTTATGTGCACATAAGAATTGTACATACGTACATTAAATGTATATACAACACACACACACACACACACACACACACACAAAATAAACACACACTGTTTACTATGTAGGACCAATTACTCTCCTATACACACTTGGGAAATTACATCTGCTTTTTGAAAGGGCCTGACTGACTTTAAATTAAGATGAAATGGCTACAAATAGTCTTAGAGATGTGGATTTTTAATTTGTCTGCTTGGTAGTCTTCTACCTTGATTTAGCACTTGTAGTTCAAAACTGTCCATCACTGCCAAGCACACACAGAAGCCAAACTGGAAGAAGATGCTACTGCAAGTCCTCCAAACAGAACAAACAGATGATCCCAGCATATAATGAATTCTCACTCCAACTAGAACAAAACTGCCAATTAGAGAGTGTGGGCTCTGAATTTCAAACAGCTCTGAAAGAGCCTAGCAGGAAATCATCTAATTCTATCCCCAATGCTCTTCATCCATACTCAGTTTAAGGGGAACAAAATGTAACTTGGAAAGAGTACCACGTTTTCATAATGAGAATGTGAGAAAAGAAGCAACGGATTTTACTAGTGGCTCCCTTTCTATCGGAAACTGATTCAGGGGGGCGGAGCCAAGATGGCGTAGTAGAAAGACGCACATACACATAGCTCCGAACCCACAACCCATAGAACAACTACAAAGAAGTAACTCACGGCGAATTCTGCACCCAGAGGCCACGGAGCATTGGAGCGAGGGAGATTTCTGTTCCGGAGAGACCTGCAAACCTCTCGTAAAAGGTCCTTCGTGCTGCGGACTGGGCGCCGGGACTGGGAGCTGAGTGCAGCCCTGCCGTGGCCGCGGCACCGAGAGGAACAGATCCAAGTGGGCTTCAGGGACGGGATCTCCAGCGGCCGCACAAGTACCTCCACCCACAGGTGACGGGGGTGTGTGAGAGAGTCCCTTTGGTGGGTTGAGGGGGGAGTGGGGTGCCCCCATGGCTCGGGCCCCCTCGGGAGACAGAAGCTGAGGGGCAGCGGCAGACCAGGGCTCCCCAAGCAGGCAGGAGCCTGGATCCATTGTTGAAGGTCTGTGCATAAACTCCCTGAGGGAACTGAGCCTGAGAGGCAGCCCTGCCCTCACCTGAGCATCTGAATTTAATCTCACACTGAATAGCAGCCCTGCCCCCGCCCAAAGCCCTGAGGCTGGAAGCAGCATTTGAATCTCAGACCCCAAACACTGGCTGGGAGGATCAGGAGGTGAGGTGGGTGTGAGGAAAATATTCAGAGGTCAAGTCACTGGCTGGGAAAATGCCCAGAAAAGGGAAAAGAAATAAGACTATAGAAGGTTACTTTCTTGGTGAACAGGCATTTCCTCCCTTCCTTTCTGATGAGGAAGAACAATGCTTACCATCAGGCAAAGACACAGAAATCAAGGCTTCTGTGTCCCAGCCCACTCAATGGGCTCAGGCCATGGAAGAGCTCAAAAAGAATTTTGAAAATCAAGTTAGAGAGGTGGAGGAAAAGCTGGGAAGAGAAATGAGACACATGAAGTCAAAGCATGAACAGCAGATCAGCTCCCTGCTAAAGGAGACCCAAAAAAATGTTGAAGAAAATAACACCTTGAAAACTAGCCTAACTCAATTGGCAAAAGAGGTTCAAAAAGCCAATGAGGAGAAGAATGCTTTCAAAAGCAGAATTAGCCAAATGGAAAAGGAGATTCAAAAGCTCACTGAAGAAAATAGTTCTTTCAAAATTAGAATGGAACAGATGGAGGCTAATGACTTTATGAGAAACCAAGAAATCACAAAACAAAACCAAAAGAATGAAAAAATGGAAGATAATGTGAAATATCTCATTGGAAAAACAACTGACCTGGAAAATAGAGCCAGGAGAGACAATTTAAAAATTATGGGCCTACCTGAAAGCCATGATCAGAAAAAGAGCCTAGACATCATCTTTCATGAAATTATCAAGGAAAACTGCCCTGAGATTCTAGAACCAGAGGGCAAAATAAATATTCAAGGAATCCACAGTACACCGCCTGAAAGAGATCCAAAAAGAGAAACTCCTAGGAACATTGTGGCCAAATTCCAGAACTCCCAGGTGAAAGAGAAAATATTGCAAGCAGCTAGAAAGAAACAATTCAAGTATTGTGGAAATACAATCAGGATAACACAAGATCTAGCAGCTTCTACATTAAGGGATCGAAGGGCATGGAATAGGATATTCCAGAAGTCAAAGGAACTAGGACTAAAACCAAGAATCACCTACCCAGCAAAACTGAGTATAATACTTCAGGGGAAAAATTGGTCTTTCAATGAAATAGAGGATTTTCAAGCATTCTTGATGAAAAGACCAGAGCTGAAAAGAAAATTTGACTTCCAAACACAAGAATGAAGAGAACCATGAAAAGGTGAACAGCAAAGAGAAGTCATAAGGGACTTACTAAAGTTGAACTGTTTACATTCCTACATGGAAAGACAATATTTGTAACTCTTGAAACATTTCAGTATCTGGGTACTGGGTGGGATTACACACACACACATGCACACACGCACACACACATAGAGACAGAGTGCACAGAGTGAATTGAAGAGGATGGGATCATATCTTAAAAAAAAATGAAATCAAGCAGTGAGAGAGAAAGATATTGGGAGGAGAAAGGGAGAATTGAATGGGGCAAATTATCTCTCATAAAAGAGGCAAGCAAAAGACTCATTAGTGGAGGGATAAAGAGGGGAGGTGAGAGAAAAACATGAAGTCTACTCTCATCACATTCCCCTAAAGGAAAGAATAAAATGCCTACTCATCTTGGTATGAAAACCTATCTTACAATACAGGAAAGTGGAGGATAAGGGGATAAGCAGAGTGGGGGGGGATGATAGAAGGGAGGGCATGGGGAGGAGAGTGCAATTTGAGGTCAACACTCATGGGGAGGGATAGGATCAAAAGAGAATAGAAGAAATGGGGGACAGGATAGGATGGAGGGAAATATAGTTAGTCCTATACAACACAACTATTATGGAAGTCATTTGCAAAACCACACAGATTTGGCCTATATTGAATTGCTTGCCTTCCAAAGGGAAGGGGTGGAGAGGGAGGGAGCTAAAGAAGTTGGAACTCAAAGTGTTAGGATCAACTGTAATGTTCTTACCACTAGGAAATAAGAAATACAGGTAAAGGGGTATAGAAAGCTATCTGGCCCTACAGGACAAAAGAGAAGACAGAGACAAGGGCAGAGAGGGATGATAGAAGAGAGAGCAGATTGGTCATAAGGGCAATTAGAATGCTTGGCGTTTGGGGGGGGAGGGGAGAAAAGGGGAAAAATTTGTAACCCAAAATTTTGTGAAAATGAATGTTAAAAGCTAAATAAAAAAAAAAAAAAAAGGAAACTGATTCAGAAAGAAAAGCAGTATTTTTTCAAAACTTCAGAATGAAAGATAGTGAGGACGGCCATTTTAAATCACGTGAACAAGATGGCTCTATGTGTTATGTGAGGTACATTTTCATTCATTCGTTCTACAATCACGAAGTGCCCATTATGTAAAAGTTAATGTGGTAGGAGCTATGTCAAAGTCTATGAATAGACAATTTTCAGAAGAAATCCAAGCTACCAATATCCATATGAAAAAATACTCTAAAGCTAAATACTCCAAAAATACTCTAATAACTAAAACAAATCTGAAGTGCCCCCTCACACCCACTGGATTAGCAAAGATAATTTTTAAAAAGGAAAATGACAAATGGTGGAGGGACTGTGAAAAAACAAGTAGGTGTATTAATACACTTTGATGGAACTGTGAATGGTCAAACCATTCTGGAAAACAAATTAGAACTAAGCTGAAAAAGCTAGTACACAGCGCATGTATTTTGACCTGGTGACAACTGTTGGTAGGTATATACCCCAAAAAGAACAAATGAAGAAGAAAAGGAATGATATATACAAAAAAATATTTATAGCAACTTTTTTTGTGTTGGCTGGCAAAGAACTGGAACCTGAGGGGGATGTCTAAAACTGTTGTGTTCAGTTGTTTTCAGTCATGTGCAAACTCATCATGACCACATTTGGGATTTTCTTGGCAAAGATACTGGAGTGGTTTGTCATTTCCTTCTCCAGCTCATTTTACAGAAAACTTAAGTAAACAGGGTTAAATGATTTGAAGGTGTCTGAGGCCAGATTTGAACATTCTATTCACTGTGCCACCTAACTGCCCTATCAAATGGTGGAATGGTTATACAAATTACGACATATGAATTGATACAATACTATTATGTTGTTAAAAAGGGGGATAGTTTTAGCCTGGAAGGACTTGTATGAATTGATAAAAAGTGAAGTGAGTGGAACCAGGTGAACAATATATATAATTATAACAGTACTGTAAAAAAAAACAGCTCTGAAAGACTTAGCAACTCTGATCAACACAAAGACCAAAGACAATTCCAGAGGACTCATGCTGAAAAGGGGAAACAAGAAAGGAATAAGCAACTATACAATGCCTACTATGTGCCAGGCACCACACTAAGCATTTTACAAATATTATTAAATCCTCACAAAAACCCTTCAAGGTAAGTACTGTTATTATCATCATTTTCCAGGTGAGGAACCGGGGCAAACAGAAGTTAAATGACTTGCCCAGGGTCCCACAACTAGTTAAGCATCTAAGGGCTGCTCTGAACTCAGGTTTTCTAGACTCCGACTCAGTGCTTTATGCACTGTACTACCTAGTTGTCCAGTGAAACAGGCTACCCACCTCCAAACAGAACCCAGTCTGTTCACAGTGCAGACTGTGGTACTTTCAAAACAAAAACAAACAAACAAACAAAAAACCAGTGCTTACAAGGGAATTCTTTGCTCAACAAAACATACTTGTAATGGCTTTGTCTTCTTTGATTTCTCAGTGGGGGGAGGAGAGGAGAAAGGGGAGAGATTTAGTGCTAAAAATGAAATTAAAAAACGTTAAATGAGGGCTATTCAACTAACAACTTTCATAATGAGTCCAAGATTTATTAGTCTGATCTAGCGTAGTTTTCACTAATAAAATACTACAATCTGTGATAAAGTGTATTATATAAATGACAGCTCTATGTCTATTACTTTGCTTTTGGGATTCATAATTAGCTAAGGGCCATACTATGTCACAAACTGGGACAGTCTGCCATATGGATTACACATTTCAATGACTCTTTTGCATTTCATATTCCACTGTGCATGCATAAAATGTATTCTCCTGAAGTGTGACACTACTACAAGCATTTAATAACACTTGTTAATAAGTAAATAAAAGGTACATGTGATTTGAAAGCATGTATTCTACTCTTAATGGATATTTTCCCCCATTTTAAACATATGCACATCCCAGAAGAGTCCCAGTTACCAGGTTTACCAGATTGTGAACTCTTCCAAGGAAGGCACCATGTTGTTTTTGCTCTTTCTATGTCTCCCAGAATCTCTCAGAAGCATGCTATGGTTGCTATGGGAACACCCATGGCTAGTCCCAAAGACAAGCAGAGAGGCAGACAAGGTAGGAAGCTGCAACACTACAAAATGGGATGAACATGTTTAATATGACTTTCATGAATAAATAAATAGAATATATTGAAAAGGAGTATAGCATAATGAATACTTGGCTAGCATTGGTGTGAGAGTCCTTTGTTCAAGTCCTGACGCTGACACTTCATAGCTATGAGATAAAGGACAAGTCATTTAACAAACATACATATAACACATGTACACATGTGTACCAATTAACATATATCCACACGTATTCATATGAATGCATCTATGCAGAAAAATTTATTTCATAGAACATGTGTGTTTATTTTGTGGTGTCAAATCGGTTATTAGCGATGACTACTGGCCCACAGTGGACCGTAATCCATAGGAAACGCAACTTTCCAACCTAGCCTAGGAACCAGAGAACTTGTTCCAACTCTGTCCTGTGCCCTTGGATTTGTTCTTGATTTTTTTTTTCCTCAAAGGCACTGTGTATTAGATACAAAGCTGGCCTTGAAGGCAGGAAAACCTGGGTTCATTTGCTGCTTCTGACATATAATACATGTGGGATCCAGGGAAAGGCATTTAAACTTCAGCGCTCTAAGCAACTTTTTGTGGCTATAAATTGCAAAGGAAATATTAATCTTCCTCAGCAAAGGAAATGTCCTCACTCATGAGTTGCCTATATCAATGAAATGACACCATCTTACTCTTAATTTCTGTTTTGGAACCTGTAAACAATAAAGCAGCAAAATAATAAATGTAGTATCAAAGAAGAGTTATAGAAGTTTGGATAGCAACCACTACCTCACTTCAAGGACGTGGATGAGAGAGAACGACGAGGACTGGTATAAAGACCTGGGCTGTACGGAGGTTTTTGTCACTGATCAATTATGCGACCTTGAAGAGTGAATGTGATTTATTGTTGGTGTTCTTAATCAGTTGCATTTGGGATTTTCTTGGTAAAGATACTGGACAGGTTTGCCATTTCCTTCTTTAGCTCATTTTACAGATGAGGAACCTGAGATAAGCAGAGTTAAGTGACTTGCCCAAGGTCACATAACTAAAAAGTGTTTGAGGTCACATTTGAACTCAGAAGATGAGTCTTCCTGACCCTAGGTCTGACATTCTAGCAGCCTTAGCTATCCCTGTAAACATGTACATGTACAATAATAGCTAACATTTACATAGCACTTTGACATACATTAGGTCAATCAAGCTTCACAATAACCCTATAAGGTGGGTGAGATTATTATCTAAATTTTTCATATGAGGAAACTGAGGTTAAGAGGTTATGTGACTTGCCCAGAGTCACAAGGCTAGGAAGTATCTCAGGCAAGATTTGAACTAGTGTTCTGACTCTGTCTCACTCTCTACACTGTGCTACCCAGGTGCCTATACCAAACACATATATGAAATTTGTATATAGAGCCGTACTGTTGACATGAATACCTTCATTCCTATCATCCTAACAGTGTACCTGACTATGTTTCAGATATATAATAAATTCTAATCCTTTCAATAAATTTAGTATTTCTCAGATTGTTTCTAATTCACAATTGAAAAGAGTCTTGGAAAGAGGATTTTCTTGAAATAAGAAAGAAATAATGATGGATAATGTGAAACACCAGACCATGAGCAAAGATTAAGAGAACTGTGGTTATTAAGTCAAGAGAAGCAACAGTTTAGGACGATGTAATAACACTGGTGTACATCTTATCAAATTCCACTTAAGAAAGAACAAGAGAAATTGGGTTCCTATTGACCCATCAGAGATACAGATTAAACAAAAGGAAGGATTTCTGGGACGCTAGAATTTGCTGCAGAGGGAATTTATTGATTTTTTTTTCCCTTTGGTATTGTTAAAAATAGCACGGAATTTCAGCTTCCTGGGATGCTTTAAGTGTTATGTTAGCCTAAATGAATGATGAAAGGAGAGAAACACTGTTTTTTCCTAAACACAGTATACTCCTATTCGTCCCATGATCCTGAAAGTTTAATTTAAATACTTGGAGGTAATATTCTAGCACATTTTCTACTAATTCTATTAATCCCAAAAAGCATACCATAAAAAGGTCAAATATATCCTCTTAAATTCAGGAACTGAAACTTCAGGTATTCATAATTTTAACAGTATTCAGACTAAAGCTTTTATTCTCTTGTCTGTGGGATGTATAGAGAAGAAATGAAAGTAAATGTAGGAATTGAATTTTAGGGGTTTTAAGTTTACGTATTAGAACTAATAACTTCATCTGTAAAACATGGAGGAAGAGCTGAACTGAATAATAAAATTCTATGATTTTATGATTCTATGAAAATATGCTTTTGCTTTTAAAAATAGTAGGGCTACTGACTTGAATAAATTGAGATGTAACAGTAACAACTTTCCACAATTCACTAAATAAAGAAAAATAGTTCTCTAACTAGTTAGCCTGCTCACCACCTCACATGTCCTTCCTCCCCATCCCGAATGAAATGGAATTCAACCAGTCTCTCCTTTTTCTTCCATTTACTAGATATTATGAATGTCTTGGTGCTTAACTTTAGGGGCATCTTGAAACAAATTTTAAAATGTACTGATTTTCTCCAAATGATAATCGGGAGATATTAATACAACAATAAATACTATTTAATGAATACAACCACTCTTCCTTTAAAGACGATTTCATTACTAACTGATGCTGAAAACACTGGCTAAGACACTTTATTTCAGCATAAAGAAATTCAATTGTCTCACAAAAACAGTAAAAAAATCTATATATGAATTAACTTGGGACACCCAGAAACACACAAAAAGAATGGAAATAATGGTAATATTCAGGGATTTAAGTGTCCGTACATAAGTACCCAAAGGTTAGACAACAAATAAGAGAAACCTAAAGTCCTGATGTAAGGGTGCAAACTAGAACTCATTAAGTTCATATAGTGAGAACAAGTCTATGACTAGACTATATTTCTGAAATTTATGTCATTCAAGAGGAGTTTAGGTAAACAGGGCTGAGGAGAAGCTAGCAGCCTCAGCAGCCTTGTACATTAAGAGGCTATTCTCAAATCCCAGTGCGGGGTAGGGTACACCTGATGGAGAATATTTGAGTAAAAGCTGAGAGAGGGGGAAAATGGGATTTTTAGATCACCTGGACATAATGAAGAAATAAAATGAAAATTTGAGAAACAGAGCTTAATTACAAGGTATGACAGAGTGGTGGATTTTCTATAATTCTACTCTGAATCTAAAACTAACCCATCCCTCACCACTGCTTAGAATTCCTGGCTTCCTTCATAGGTCAAGTCAAACACCACTCCTCCATGAAACTTTTTCTAATCTACACCCCCAAGCTGATAGTACTTTTTGACTGAAATTAACTTGTACTTAGTTTATATATTTTAAATATATTCTTATATGTGCTTGCTTTAGAGGGCAGATATTTTTTCATCTTTATATCGCCAGCACCTAGTCTATGAACCAAATGTCTGTTGATTATTCATTTTGTCACCCAGGGAAAACTGCTAAAAGTACACAATTCTGCATGACTGCATTTAATTTCAAACCCACGTTAAGCCAAATGTTATAATAGCTGTCATTGTAGAGGTTAAATCATTTGATTAGGTCACAAAATTTGGAAAATATAAAGTAAATACAGATCAAACTGTGCTAATTCTTAATTTCTTGACAAGCCAAGTTTTATTTTTTCTTTACATGAAAAACAAAGCAAACTTCTACCAGAATATGAATATTATAATGTACCACTTAGTGGCCCTGTTCTCAGACATACTGACACTCATTCAATAATCCTATCCTTCTGAGGTGACCTTTGGATACTAGTCAAGAATGCATCATGCCTGCATAAAGATCAGGAGCCCTGGAACATCCATGACCTTGGAATTTACTTTATCTTCCTGAGACTCAAGGTTCCCCACCTTTAAAATGAGAAGACTGGGCCAAATGCTCTTTAAGGTTCCTCCTACATACTGATCTCTGACATTATAATTATAAGAATATTTTAACTACTTCCACTACCTTGAAAAAACACAAAAAAATGCTGGTTTACATAGTTCAGGTTGCTGCAAGAAGGCCATTCTCAGAATACCCTTGGACGCTCTCCAACTATGCAAACAAAACAAAACAAAAAATGCTCCCAACCTTGGATCATACCATTCCAGAACAAATACAAGGCCCTGAGCTAATATGAAGGAGAAAAAAAAGCAGGGAAAGTACTGAATTGGGAACCAGATGCTGAAGTTTTACCATTACCCTGTCATATGACCTGAATAAAATTACTTTAACCGCTAGGGATTTCTATTTCCCTATATGTTAAATCAAATGGCTAACTAAATAACTCCTCAGGTCCTTCCCATTTGTAACATTTGTTGATTTTTCAAATCACTTTAACTAAGTTCCCTAATGAGTAAGTCTTATGAACCTCTTTGGTGAACTCATGAAAGTTATGGATCTCTTTTCAGAAAATACCTATTTCTAATATTCATAACGGAAGAAAATGCTAAATTTCAGAGATAAGTTAGAGAAAATTGGATGCATTTTTTCTCCATGTTCAAAAACCCCCTGATACGTATCTATAGACCCCTTAGGTTTCCAAAGTCTCTAGATTAAGGACCCCTGACTTACTCTACTGTTCAGAGTATGCTGTCCCAATTGTCCTGATATTACAAGGAAATCTAACTGAGAAGAAATTTAAAAGACTGCCTATGGAGTGACAAAGGATTTTCCTAGGTCTCTCTGACATTTATCATATGATTTTATTTTGAAAAGTCAATTTTTATCCTTTTAGCTTCTTTTACCACCTACCTCTTCTCCATGAGACTGAAGGAGAAAAAAATAAAGATTAAAACAAAAATTTGGTTAAAAACAAAAGATCAAGTTCTATTTATCTGGCTGTAATAAGGCAAAAAATAGAAACTCAGATCAGACATCCTTTTTCTGTACCTGTCTGATTGTAATATTAGATACTCAAGTGGTTGTAATCATCACAGATGACACAACTCTGTACCTCTGCATGATCAGTAAGAGTCTCCTCTGGTGCTAGGTAGGGTACAAAGTCAAAGATTTGATAAGAGTTGAATTAAGGCTCCTATTGCTGCCAGTTTCCTGATGGTCAATTCATCTCCTCTATCGTCAGACCAAAAAGAACAAAGTTGTTAGCTCTAAATGGGACACAGCATTTGAATCCCAAAACTCAGCACCAAGGATTATGATTTGCTGCCATTGAGGAAAGATAATACGCTGCTGTTCTTATATGCTACTTGCCACAGTTATCTTGGCTAATCCAAAATTGGTATTTGATATTTAAAAATTTAATTTAAAAAAAAAGGAGAAGAAATATAAGAACTCAATAAAGAATCATGTCCTTAAATCAAATCCTACAAAATTTTGTAAGTTCCTACAAATATGAAGCATTGTATAAAATGTAAATTTTTTTTAAAAATCTCTTTTTGGTCAAGAAACATATTCTGCTTGGGAATAGAACTTATAAAAAGATAAGTATACACATGATAATTTGAAGGAGAAAGCTATCAACTAGAGGCAGGAGAAAAAGATCCCATTCTCAGTTCACACATGAACTGAAGGTCAGTCTGTAAAAGGTATGGGAGTGGGAAGAAGGTAGGGGAAGGAATCTTGGGTTCTGAGCACCATAAGTAGTCAAGTTTGACTGAAATGTAGAATACATGGCAAAAAAGTAATGTGAAATCATCCTAAAAAGGTAAATTGAGAGTTAGAGTAATAGTGGGCTTTGAAATGGCAAGCAGGGAAGTATTATATTTTATCTTATAGTCATTAGGGTCATTGAAGGTTCATGAGCAGGAGAATGAGATGATCAGATTGATTATTCAGGGAAATTATTTATGGAAGGAAGACTATAAGATGAAAAACTAATACTGAAAAGTGATGAAAGTGTGAACTAGGGTTATGAGAATGTGAATGTAAAGAAGAGATCACTAAATCATACATCTAGGACTGAAAGAAACCTTAGAGATCATCTAGTAATCCTACTCTTTAGTTGCACAGATGACAAAACTGAGGTGTTAAGTGATTTGCTCAAGGGACCAGATTTAAGAGATGTTGTGAAGGGGCAGAGCCAAGATGACAAACTAGAAGCAGAAACTTATTAGAGCTCTCTCCACCAAGCCCAGTCAAATACCTGTAAAAAACAACTCTAAACAAACTCTGGAGCTGCAGAACCCATAGAATGATAGATTGAAGCAAATTTCCAGCCCAAGACAGCCTGGAAGGTCAACAGGAGGCGTCTATCATGCCAGGCTGGGAGCACAGCACAGTCCAGAGTGGGTTACCTGACACAGGTGGGACCTGAGCAGATCTGGGTGGGGGAAGTGAATCTCTGGCACCTGCGGTGGTTTCCAGACTTCACAACCCCCAAACGCTGAGGACAAATTGAAAGATCAGTGGAAAAAACTTGTCTGACCTGTGTGAGATAGTAGAATGGTTTGACTCCCGCCCCATGGCAGCAGAAGAGGTGCAGGAGCCCCTGGTAGCAGGGACAGAGGCAGCAGCTGTTTCTGAAGCTCTAGGTCCACACATTGTGGGGGGAGTTGAGTGGCTGACAGTACCTGCCCCACCCCTCACTGGAAGCACAGAACTACCTTGACAAAAGAAAAGAGGACTCAGGATAGAGATTCAAGAGACACCCAGGATAGGAGGATTGGGATACAGGTCTCTATCCTCAGCCCTCTTTTCTTCTCTCTTTATACCCTCCTCTCTTGGTGGTCCCATCAGATTCTATGAGTTCAATCATTTCTACGTAGAAGAATTCTAGGTCTACAAATGTCTAACAGCTAGCTCTCCAGAAAAATACACACATGACACACTTTGAAATCTGAGATGCATTATTAACATTTTCTCCAACACTTTCCTAAGTGTAGAAATAAATACAATAAATCAAGTTCTGATTTGTAGTATTTGTTGATTTCTGAGGTGTAAATGTTCATAATGAAAATTTCCCTATCAGCTCTCAAAAATCAGTTCAAGCTGGCTCCAGCACAAGCCTCAAATGAGACACATGACTCCAGGAAGAGACTGAATGGAAGCAATCAGGGAAGTAATAAAAAACCCATGATACAAGAGTCATGAAAACCTTGGAGGAAAGTATATCACAAAGAGGAGGTAAGTCAAGTACTGAGTCTAATACTCTAAAATGAAAATTCTTAGACATAGAAAAGAAATAAAATATAAAAAGTCAATTTTATTGCTGGAGATGTTTATATTAAGCTGCTGAGACTGTTTTAAATTGATAGAAAAATGTTGTCCACTTTATTCATGAGATTACCCAATACAGAACTGTGTTTGAACTTTTCTCAGAGAAGGGCTTTTTGTGCAATAAATCTTCTCAAAAAGAGCTCCATGAATGAGAGGACTGCACACCTAAAATAATTTTTAAAATACTTTATATATTATACTAAAAACCCTGAAATTTTATTTTTACTTAGGATGCTTTGACACACTCTATATTACCTATGGGGAGAAGGGAAAAGGGTAATCATTTTGAAAATATAAAAGATGCTAATGCAATTCTCATTCTAATATCATTTCCACTAACATCTTTAAAATTTTCTTGCCCCTTTCCCCTTTTCTCATTTTTCTTTCCTTGACATTGTGTTTAGATGATTACAGACAGAGGGAAAAGTTGAATGCCTCTCCTCATGAATCTATTAGGCCAGAAGAATTTTCTAAACAATCATGGGCCTTTTTTTCTCTCCCAAAGAATCAACACCAAAGAATTGTCATTAACTTCTTCAGTATCTTGGTTTACATTTTATAGCCACATGTATAAAACCCTGAGATAAAGCTGATTCATTTCACCAGAGATCATTTACCCTAACCTTAAGATACAGAAACCATAGTGCCTCTGGAGTAACTTTTATACTCACTCATGCACCTAGGCATGTAACTCATTCATACTCACATACAGACTTGTAACCTTTTGTTCAGGACTTCGTTTCCAGTTTTGGATTTATGAAACAAATGGAGGTCATTCTTGTGACACCAGCCTCACAGCATTCCAAAGCAAAAAGTGTACTACTCTAATGGACTAGTTTTTCTCTAGTGAAATTTAAAAGTAGTTTCCATTGGAAGATCCTCAAAATTGATAGAAATTATTATAACTAAAAAATGAGTATCATACTAAAGGCAATGAAAAGAAACATGGTAGGTGTGAGCAGGTGCAATCCATGACCAATAAAGGAATTACAAAGAAGAACAGAAGAAAAGAGTGTCACCACGGAACCACAGGATAGAACATGAGGAGGGACAGAAGGAAGATGCAACCAGAGTGCTCAAATGGCATTTTGTGAGTTGGAAGAAAGTGAATAAGCACTCCAGTAGATTGGGTAGATCCTCTGCAGTGAATTTTGGGGAGGTCAGGGACAAGTGTAATATGGATGAGCAGGAATGGGAAGGCTGTATTCTTCTTTTTTGAAAGCAATTCTTGAATTGCTGAGCTCAAAGATTAAGGAGTACATCCTATCATCATAAAATTATAACAGTGAAATATAGTCTTGCTTTTCCATTACAATCCTTTAACAATTTAGAATAGAATTTATTCTATTTTTCGCCCAAGCAGGAATTCCTTTTACAATCCCCTTATAAAGTCTGTAGAGTCATATTAGCTCTAAAGAGTTCATTTACTGCATATCCCAGAAGCACTTGATTATGCTGGCTTTTGGCAGACAAAGCTACCTCATATCTTCCAAGAAAAAGAGATTTCACCTGAAATCATTCTTCCTTTCTGTAATATAGAGAAACTATGCTCACACTAAAGTCCTTGCCTTTCTAAATATGCAAACATATCAAAACTACATCCCCTGGGAAACTCTAATAATCTCTTGGTGGATTACTCTAGTTTCTAGATACTTTTAATTTAATTAAATTATATCCATACAACAAAATTGTATCCATATATAGATGTAGAAAATAACTTCCAGGAAAAAAATCCTTAAAAATTATTTAGGTTCCCATTCCTTTGGGAGGACAGAGACGATCATGGATTCTCAACAGCTACACCAGAGCACAGGGTCTAAAGCCCTATGAAGGCCGCAAGGATTCAAATACAATCCTCATAATAGACTGATTCATATTTTGCTGATGAACATCCAACACAAAAAAGATTTCTGTCAAAGGCCCAACCTCGGAAGAGAGAGCCAGCTCTTATAGAGAGACTGAGTAGCAGCAGGTAAGCCATAAGCAAATGAAAATTTATGCTCATGCTGACTTCTGAAAGAGGCAAAAATAAAGTGGCTCTCAGTTCTGTGCACTTCCATTTACCTCCTTAGTGACAGGAACTGATACTCTAAAAAGTGGAACAGGGTTCTAACAATCATTTAGTTCCTAAGTTACCTGCAAAAATGAATTCAGCTGTTAGTAGGTGAAACATGAGAAAGCTTTGCCCAATGACCATACACTAGAAAGAGACATTTCTGTAATAACATTTTCACTATAAGTAATATTAGAAGATAGAAAGATGGTTCTTAGGATCTCAGAGAGGTAGTTCATCATTTGACTTGTGATTTCATGGGACATTTGATCAAATGAGATAATGCATGTGAAGTTTTCTGTAAACCTGAAAGCAGCACATCAATAGCTGTTATTATAACTATCACCATCTTCCCTTGAATGACTTATAATGAATGTAAACAGAAAGACCTCTAGATTATAGGCCAACATCTTGGGCAAATGATCAAATAAAGAAATTCCATGAACTTGAAGAAAATCATTCAAAATGAGTCACATTATCTTAATATTCTTTAATTTCAATAGGAAGATAGCCACAAGACAAACTGGTAAAAAATATGTCAGAGTGGCAAAGCCCTGATGGTGGAGTAAAAGCAGGGATTTCCCTTAGCTCTCCCCCAAAGTCCTCCAAATACCTGTAAAAATGACTCTAAACAAATTCTAGAGCTACAGAAACCACAAAATGACAGAGTGAAACAAATCCCCAGCCCAAGACAACCTGGAAAATCGACAGGAAGGGTCTTTCAGACCAAGCAGGGAGCAGAGTGCAGTCCGACATAGGTTGCAGGGCACAGATTGGTCTGAGCGGGCCTCAGAGCGTTGAATCATTGGCAGCTGTGGAAGTTATCAGATTTCTCAACTCACAAATACCAAAAAGGTAGATGTCTGTGGGACCTGGGTGAAAGAGCAGTGCACGGTCTGCTGATCTCCTCCCAGGCCCAGAGTGGTGGGAGTGGTGGAGGTGGTGGCAGTGATGGCCAGAGGCTATGGCAGCAGTGGCAGCAGCAGCAGCAGCAGCAGAGGCTGCTTCTGGAGCTCTGGGCCCACAGAGAGTGGGGTATTGAGCAGCTGACACAAAATTCCTGAAGCCTAGGACAGTACACCCAACCCCAATGTAAGCAGAATTCTACTTTGACAAAGAGTTAGAAAGTCAATTGTTTGGTAGGGAAGATGAGCAAACATAAAAAGAATTCAGACTATAGAATCTTACTTTGGCGACAAGGAAGTTCAGGGCATACAACCAGAGGAGGAGAGCAGAGTCAAAGCTCTTCCATCCAAAGCCTCCAAGAAGAATATGAATTGGTGCATGAAGTAGCTCAAAAAGGATTTTGAAAACCAAGGAAGAAAAGTAGAGGAAAAACTGGAAAGAGAAATGAGAATGATGCAAGAAAATCATGAAAAATGAGTCAACTTCTTGCTAAAGCAGACCCCCCAAAATACTGAAGAAAATAACACTTTAAAAAATAGACAAACTCAAAGGCAAAAGGAGTCCAAAAAGCCAATGAGGAGAAGAGTGACTTAAAAAACAGAAATGGTCAAATGGAAAAGGAGGCCCAAAAGCTCACTGAAGAAATGAATTCCTTCAAAATTGGAATGGAGCAAATGGAAGTTAGTGACTTTATGAGAAACCAAGAAATTATAAAACAGAAACAAAAGAATGAAAAAATAGAAGACAATGTGAAATATCTCATTGGAGAAACCACTGGCCTGGAAAATAAATTTAGGAGAGATAATTTAAAAACTATTGGACTACCTGAAAGCCACAATCAAAAAAGAGCCTAGACATCATCTTTAAAGACATTACCAAAGAAGATTGCCCTGATATTCTAGAACTAGAATGTAAAATAGGAATTGAAAAACTCCACCGATCTCCTCTGGAAAGAGATCCTAAAAAGAAAACTCCTAGGAATACTGCAGCCAAATTCCAGAGTTCCCAGGTCAAGGAGAAAAATATTGCAAGCAGCCAGAAAGGAACAATTTGAGTATTGTGAAAATACAATGAGGATAACACAAGATTTGGCAGCTTCTATATTAAGGGATCAGAGGGTTTGGAATATGATGTTCTGGAAGTTGGCAGAGATAGGATTAGAACCAAAAAGCACCAGTCCACCAAAAATGAGTATAATCCTTCAGGGCAAAAAATGGACATTCAATAAAATAGAGGACTTTCAAGCATTCTTTATGAAAAGACCAGAGCTGAATAGAAAATTTGATTCTCAAATACATGAATCAAGAAAACCATGAAAAAGTAAACAAGAAAAAAGAAATCATAAGGGACTTATTAAAGTTGAACTGTTTACATTCTTACAGAGATTTTGTAACCCATGAGACCTTTCTCAGTATTAGGGTAGTTGGAGGAAATATATTGAGAGAGAGAGAGAGACAGAGCACACAGTGAGTTGAATATGAAGGAATGATATCAAAAAAATAAAATTAAGCAGTGAGAGAAATATATTGGGAGAAGGATAAAGGGAGAGATAGAATGGGGTAAATTATCACATATAAAAGAGCAAGAAAAAGGTTTCACAATGGAGGGGAAGAGGGGGGAGGTAAGAAGGAATGAGTGAACCTTACTCTCATTGAATCTGGTATAAGGAAGGAATAACATGCACAATCAATTGGGTATCTTACCCCAAAGTAAAGTAAGGGGGAAGGGCATATGAGGGGGGATGATGGAAGGAGGGCAGATTGGGGAAGAGGGTAGTCAGAAGCAAACACTTTAGAAAAAAGGACAGGGTCAAAAGAGAAAAATAGAATAATTGGGGGAGGGGATAGGACTGTTACAGAGGTGTTTTGCATAACTACACATGTATAATCTATACTGAATTGCTTATCTTCTCAAAGAAGGGAGAGAATTTGGAACTCAAAGTTTTAAAAACAAATGTTAAAAAATTGTTTTTACATGCAACTGGGAAATAAGATATACAGGCAATAGGATATAGAAATCCATCTTGCCCTTCAAGAAAGTAAAGGGGAAGGGGATAAGAGGGGCAGATGATGAAAGGAAGGGCCGACTGGAGGAGGGGGAAAATCAGAATGCATGCCAAATCAGGGTAGGAAGAGAAGAAATATAGGGAGAAAATTTGGAACACAAAATCTTGTGGAAATGAATGTTGAAAATTAAAAATAAATAAATAAATTTTAAAACGTATATCAGAAAATATGGTTCAAGATTAAGAGTCTGGGTCTTCTAATGCTTCATGAAAAATGGAGCCATCAATAAGCATTTATTAAACATTTACTATATGCATAGTACTGTCCTAACACAGATATAGAAAAGCAGAAAAACTTCATGTAGAAGATGATGCATAAGCCTAGTATTGAAGGAAATTAGGGATTCTAAGATGAGGAAGTAAGGCAAGACTGTGTTTCAGGCATGGGATACAGCTACCACAAAGACATGGAAACAGGAAATGGAATGTCATAAGGAACAATACAGTTTGTTCTAGAGAGTGCATAAAGAGAGGTAATGGGTAACATAGATAGGTAGGCTGGGGACAGGTTGTGAAGATCTTTAAATGCTATAACAAGGAGTTTATATTTCTTTCTAAAAGTGAAAATGAACTAATTGGATTTACTGAGTAGAAGAATAATAAGACCCAAGCTTTAAGAAAAATCACTCTTTCAGCTACATGAAGGATGGATTGGAGAAGGAAGAGGTTTGAAGCTGGGAAATCAATTAGGAGGTTATTATAATAATCTAAGTAGAGGAAAGAGGCTTAACTAGGGTGGGTATTGTATGAGTGGAGAGAAGGGGACAGATTAAAGAGATGTTGTGGAGATAGAAACAACCAAAGTTGGCAACTGCTTGTATATATGAAATGAGTGAGTGAGAATCAATGTTGTGAACCTGGAAAACTGGAATGATAGTGGTGTCTTCAAATATAATGTTGAAGTTCAGAAAAGAGGTAGATTCAGGGAGAAAGAGAATGAGTTTTGTTTTGTAAATGGAAAACTAGATACATCTTTAGGACATCTAGCTACAAATTTCCAGTGGACAATTGGTGATACAGGACTGAAGTTCAGGAGAGGTATAAGGCTAATATATAGATCTGGTAGTCATCTGCATAGAAATGATAACTGAATCCATGGGAGCTGATGAAGTCACCAAGTGAGGAAGTACAGAAAGAGAACTCAAGTCAGAGCCTTAGCATACACCCAGAATTAGGGGAAATGAGACAGATGATGATACAACAAAGGAAGTAGTGAGGAGTAGTTAGAGAGGAAGAAGAATAACCAAGAGTGAGCAGGACACAAAACCTGAGAGAAGAGCTGGTATCCAAGAGTAAAAGATGGCCAATGGTATCAAATACTACAGAAATGTCAAAAATTATATGGATTGAGAAGACTTTAGACTTTGAAAGTAAGAAAATATTGGTCATTTCGTAGTTTTGGAGAGTTCAGTTTCAGTTGAGTGATAATTTTAGGAGTCAGATTTCAAAGGGATGAAAAATGAGTAACAGTAGAGTAAGTACAGGCATAAAATTAAAGTAGTCTTCTTTTTTCTACGAGTTGACTAGGAAAGGGATAAGAGCCAGAGGGAATTAACAAGATGGGAATGATAAAGTCAAATGAGGGCTTATCATGGAGGCCTCAGGAAAGGAATAAGTAAATGGAAAGATTAAAGTTTAGAGGGAGAAAGTAGAGATAATTGTGGGTATACTCTGCTGAGGAAAACTTGCAAGAAATAAAATGAAAGCAGCATGGTGGCTTTAAGAATAAGAAAAACTTCTTCATGAGATACTGAAGTAAAGGAAAGAATGAAGATGATGTCAGGGGGTTGTAAAATACAGAAAAGGGGAGAAAAAGGAGCTTTAAACTAAAAAGTCATTCTGATATACTGGGTATAGCACTTAGGCTGTCCATTTGTTCTCCCCAATCTAGTTTAGCTACACGATCCTTATGAGTGCCAAGTTATGTCCATCTCACATCATCTGTGTCCTTGATAAGGTGTTATCTCCCAAGCTTTACATAGCTTTCATTTATAAAGTGCTTCAGAGTTTGCAAAGAACTAGGCAAATATCATCTCCTTTTGCCTCATATCAACCCTTGGAGGTGAGTGCTATTATTATCTGCATTTTACAGATGAAGTAATGGAGGCAAGAAAGGTTAAATGACTTGCATAGGCTCACATAGCTAAGTAAATGTCTGAGGCTGGATTTGAACTCAAGTCTTTCTGACTCCAGGTGTGGTGCTCTAGTCACTAGCTACATTTCATCCTTAAATGCATGCTATAGCCTACTTACACAATGGGTTTCCCCACTGCTATAATATCTGGGCCACTTTCAATTTTGATTCTCCTTTGATTATAGTATTCCAAATTCAAAGGGGTATCAAATCACCATGAAAATAGTTTGCTTTTTTAACTGGCTTTTATGACAAAGAATAATAATTTGAGAACATCAAAAATGCTATTCTTTTTCTCCATCTCAATCCAACCATTTCTCTTCTTCCTTTTCAGTTCAGTCATTCAGCTACAGAGGTCATCCAAGATAAATGTACTAAGGAACTAATTCGAAAGTTTTCCAATTTAATTGCTTATAATCTGGGTGACAGATATTCTTCATCTACTGTTTAAACTGTCAATGGAGTATACTACCCCAGGAAACGGTGAGTTTTTTATTGGAAGGAGCCTTTAAATAAAGTCTCAACGTTCTTTTGTTGGAGGAATTAAGATAGGATTCATGATTACTATAGTAGTTGTATTATGTACAACATGAAGATGTGTTCAGGTCTTGACAATCTATTCAAAATATATTAGACCTCAGAGAAGATATACACACACATAAATATAGAGAGTTGATCCTCATTATTTGCAGACTACTGAGAATTTGAATGCAAATTCACAGCCTTGCTAAAATTTATTTCTGATCCCAAAATCAATATTCATAGTGCTTTCATGATCATCTGTGGACATCTGCAGAGCAGCAAAACATTTGAGTTGCTTAGATACATATGTTTCCAGATCAGGTGAACAAAGTGGTATTTTGCTTTCTTGTTTCACCTTCCATGATGTAAACTGTAAGTAATATCCTTTTTCCATTCTTTTTAGTGCAATCTTTTTGTGCTTTTACACTTTTTGCCGGTGGGTTAGTTATTTAAAAGAGAACCCAAGTATATTACTAAAGTTCTATCAGTGCTCCTAAGCGCAAGAAGTCTGTGATGTGCCTTACAGAGAAAAGACATGTGTTAGATAAGCTTCTTTCAGGCATGAGTTATACTGCTGTTGGCTGTGAATTTGATGTAAATGAATCAATAATATGATTCATCCAGAAAAAAGGATGAGGAAACTTGCCAATCTGGACATGAAGCTGTTCCAGAATGTGCTCAAGTAAATGTTGTGACCTAATTTTCTACTTTCCCTAGGAGAAATGGCTCATTATTCACTAATTTAGTATTCCTGGAAACTTTACACAGTGTAAGTACTGCCAACGACAAGAATCAACTGTATATTTATGTGTCTTTGTATACACACACACTTGCACCCTTTATGTAGAAAATCATGTTTTGGTTTTTTTTTACCTTCCATAAGAGTGAAAGACATTTGAAATACAGACATATTATAACCTTTAAAGGTCACTCAATATTCTAGAAATGTTTTTTGAACCATCAATCTGAATCTTCACTGAGATGCCGGTATATTTTATTATTTGTTAGACTACAGTCAGATTTATATGATAGGATGAAACACGGCAAATTATAAGACCAAAGGATTTAGAACTCAGAGGAATTTTAGAGAGCAAATCTTCCCCAATACAACAAAAATCTGTAATTTCATTAGTTTGAGTACTGTCTCCACCCATACCAATTATACTCCCTTCACAATTTACCAGAGGGTCTTTTAAGAGTTGCCATGACAGAAAGCTGGTAGTGTGAGCCTCTGAACCTAGGTAAGTTGGTGCTAGGACAACAGTCCATTACTGAAGCCACAGTTGAAGTCTTTTCAATGTGGATTGAGCCCACCAAAGCTTCTGATCTACTAGTATAGCCTTTGAGAAGTCAGGGTCATTTTCACACCTCAATGAAATAGTTGAGATTTTCTTCCACAACTTCCATCTAAAAGAGATATAACATCAGCTTCCTGAGATGAAAAATTCCTTATCATATACAATGGATTTAGGTCCTTCAGGATACTTGTTAAACTTTTGACATCTAATTTTGTAATATTCAGTCTTTATAACTAAATTTCCCCAAGCATCCTTGCAGGAAATTGTTTTCTTGTTTTTCTAATGCTTTCCTTAGTTAATGCCAAATTAAGATCTCAAACCACACAAATTATAGGGTTTTCCCATGAAGATTATTAAGCTGTTATGCTTCAGAATATGTCCCCACTGGCTAGTACTAGACTAATAAATCATAAAAATGACTTTAGAAATAGTTGCACAGCTGTGGTCAATATGCCAATTAAGAATCATATTCATTCATGCCACTGCCCAGTTAAAAACTCAAGGAAAAAAATTAAGCTACAAAAGCATGCCTGTATTAAAGTATGCTTCTTATTTATAGCAATGAAAATTACTTCACTACATAAAATATTGTCTTAAACATTCTAATATAATTTAAAATACATACACTCACCCATGGATACACACACACACACACACACACACACACACACACACACACACACATATATATACACATCTATTCTATACATATGTGTGTAGTGGATATATTATATATTAACAAGGCTTAAACGAATCAAATCCAGGAAAAGCTAGAATTTACCTTGAAAAAAAAAAGCAACACTATACTGCCACTACCCAGGATTTAGAGAATTCTCCTTTCCAATGTGCTAAAAGTATTTATTTGAAAATTTAGATATTCCTAAAGAAATCACTATCACTTGAGAGCAGAATTACTGATGTTCCACTTCTAATCTCCAACTTTGGGTAGCTCCAAAACACTTAGGGAAATTCTTTAAAAAAGTAATTTATTCCCCAATTAATAAATGGTCAAAGGATATGAACAGGCAATTTTCAGAAGAAATTAAATCTATCTATAGTCATATAAAAAAAATACTCTGATTACTAGTGATTTACTATTGATTAGAGAGATACAAATCAAAACAACTCTGAGGTTGTTTTATCAGATTCTAACATGACAATGTTAGAAAATGATAAATATTGAAGAAGATGTGGAAGAGTTGCAACACCAATTCATTTTTGGTGGAGCTGGGAGCTGATCCAACCATTCTAGAGAGCAATTTGGAACTATGCCCAAAGGGCTACACAAATGTACATACCCTTTGATTCAGCAATATCAGTTCTAGGGCTGTATCCCAAAGAGATAATAAAAATGGGAAAAGGTTTCACATGCACAAAATTATTTATAGCAGATCTTTTTGGGGTGGCCAAGAACTGGAAGTCAAGGCGATGTCCATAAATTGGGGAATGACTGAATAAATTGTGGTATATGAATGTAATGGAATACTATTGTGCTGTAAGAAATGATGAACAGGAAGACTACGGAGAGGCCTGGAAAGACTTATATGATCTGATGAACAAGGAGAACTTTGTACACAGAAACAACGACAGTGTGCAAGAAATTTTTCTACTAGACTTAGTACTTCATTGCAATGCAAGGACTTAAAAAAGTTCCCAATGGACTTGAGGCAAAATGCCTTCCACATGCAGAGAAAGAAGTGTGGAATTAGATCACAGAATGAAGCAGACCATTTTCTTTTGTATTATACTTTATTTTGTTTTGTTTTATGATTTCTCCCATTCATTTTAATTCTTCTATGCAACATGACTAAGGTGAAAATGCATTTTGTAGGAATGTGTTGTATGTACTGAACAAGTTGTGGTATAAGAATGTAATGGAACACTATACTGTGCTATAACAAATGATGAACAGGAAGACTTCAAAGAGGTCTGGAAGGACTTATACGTACCGATGCTAAGTGAAAGGAACAGAACCAGGAGAACATAGTACACAGTAACAACCACAGTATGCAAGGAATTTTTCTGGTAGACTTAGCCTTTCACAGCAATGCAAGGACCTAAAACATTCCCAAAGGACTCTTGAGGCAAAATTCCATCCTTATCCAGAGAAAGAACTATGGAATCGGAATGCAGAAGAAAGCAGACTATTTTCTCTTGTGTTATGTTTTGTTTTGGTTTGTTTTTTCTCATGGTGTCTCCCATTCATTTTAATTCTTCTATGCAACATGACTAATGTGAAAATGTGTTTAGTAAGAATGTATGTGTAGAACCCATATAAAATTGCATGCCATCTCAGGGAGAGAGGGGAGGGGTGGGGGAGAACTTATGGAAGTGATTGTTGAAAACTGAAAACAAATAAATTAAATTTTTTTAAAAAGTCATTTCGCATTTCATTATAAGTTAAAGAGAACTGTTAATATATATATATACATTTAAATAATTATTTTATTTGTTTTCAGTGTTCTATAATCACTTCCATATATCTTAGATTTTTTTCCCCTCCCTACTCCTCTTTCCCCCTCCCTCCCCACTCACTCCCTGAGACAGCTTGTAATCTTATATAGGTTCTAACATACATTCCTATTAAATACAATTTCACCATAGTCATGTTGAATAGAAGAATTAAAATGAACAGAAGAAACCATAAAACAAAACAAAACATAACACAAAAGAAAATGGTCTGCTTCAATCTGTGATCCAATTCCATAGTTCTTTCTCTGGATGTGAAAAGTATTTTGTCTCAAAAGTCCACTGAGAATTTTTTAGATCCTTGCATTGCTATGAAGGACTAAGTCTACCAGAAAAATTGCTCGCACACTGTGGTTGCTGCTGTGTACAAAGTTCTCCTGGTTCTACGTCTTTTCTTCAGCATCAGATCATATAAGTCTTTCCAGACTTCTCTGAAGTCTTCCTGTTTACCATTTCTTATGGAACAATAGTATTCCATTACATTCATATACCACAACTTGTTCAGCCATTCCCCAAACGATGGACATCCCTTTGATTTTCAGTTTTTGGCCACCACAAAGAGAGCTGCTATAAATATTTTTGTACATGTGGGTTAATATATCTTAACATTAAAAATGCAAGAAACAATGCCAAAGAAAATAACTAGAAATTATAAAATGAGAATTATTTGGGGACTCTCAAAAGGGAATGGAGAAAAATAGTCTCATTTTTACTGGGGGGAGGGAGAGGTAGGGGGAACGAATCTTAACCAAATCAGATTAGTAAATTTCTTTGCTCCCATGCCTAGTGAGTACAGAACAAGAAAACAAAAAAGAAAATAGTGAAAATGAACCTGAAAGAATTAAAATAGATTTTCTAAATATCTGTCTGTGAAGAGGGTTGGAAATGCTATGACCTCATAGGTAATTTTACCAGGAAATGTACTCCATCCAACCATGCTTCAATTAACAAATCATCTGAGAAGAAAGTTACTTTATAAAAAGACAGCCTAGGTTTCACTTGGATTGGGAAATTTCTAATCTGTCAACTCATAAAGAAAGTTATAGTCTATAATAAAATTTATAGATGGAAGAGACCTTAGAAATCATCTTCGTACTTTTTTTTTCTTATGGATGAGGAAATTGAGGCCCAAAGAGATCACAGAATCAACAGCTAGTCTTGGTGATGGTGGTAGAGGCACCCTAGGATTCCCAAGGGCAGGGTTTCTGAGACACACAGAGGCAGTGGCCACAGGCTTGAGGTTTATCAGCCCCAATCACTGAGAATGGAAGTGTATGAGTTGGTCCTGAGTTCCATAGAGGACCTCCCTGGAGCAGAGCATCTTAACCTTTTTTTGTGTCCTAAGTCCCTCTGGCAGTCTGGTGAAGGTGAGAGCGCCTTAGAATATTTGTTGGCTACAATCAAAATTAAAGGAAATGTTACATTTCAGTCAGAGATTAGTTAAAATCAAGACGTTAACTTTTCCCATCTAAGTTTGTAGATTCCTACAATATATCACAGAACGCTTATGGACCTCCTGCCCTAGAGATGAAGATAGTGAGGGCTTTATGTAATAGTCTGATCTCTCCCTTATTCTCCCCTCCTCCATACACATACCTTTCAGGTGTGAAATCATAATTAAATCAATACTGCCACTGCTACTGGAAAGGGTGTGTCAATTTACTCCTCTCTAACTACACTCACCATCCCTGTACATTTTTGAATAAAAACATTCCTCCCCAAACAAAATTACCCCATATGTGTTGTTTCCCAAATTATAAGTGCCTGGTTGGGAAGGACTGTCTTAAATAACTTGACATGTAATTAATGCTTTTTTGACCATTCATGCATTCATTCAATCACTTTATGGGCCATGAAACCACAACCTACCTCACCTCATTTATAAAGGAAAGAGGCGAGATTTTATATTCTGTAACATATTTCTATGCGTCCAATGTCATTTTAACCTCTGGGAACAAAATTTCTGACAAAGGATGCAATTGGAGGGATGAATTCTCTTCAATAATGATAGCGCTGTATTTTCCTTTCTCCTATTAAAGCCACCTTTCCTTTATACAACATACCAAATTACATTTACTTACTAAAATATTTGAACCTGTTATTATTCAAATTACAAGTTGTGTGACACAACATAAAAATGATCTTCAAAAGGATGTGGGGTAGTTGAATAAATGTATCAATAGGAGCAAATGAGATGTCATAAAAGGACATTCTTAGATGGAGAAAGACAATTCTGCCTATGTATAGGTCAAATGAATAGCTGAAACCTTTGAGAACAGGTCAAATAATGAATGGAAAATAAACACAGAAACGAAAATAAACACAATCACAAAATGTTTGAGCTGAGAAGAAGCTTCAATCATCATTTAGAATTCAACATGTTCATATGATAGAAGAGAAAATAGAAGCCCTTAGCTAGTACTGATAACTGGAACTTGGGACTTCTGAGTTTCCTGATTCCCAGTTTACTTAACAGCCCATTATAGCATACCTCTCCTCCCAGTTCTGCAATTAGGAATAAAAAGGAATATGCTAACAAAAAGAAGTTTAAAAATTGCAAATTCTATCATAGCACAAAAAATGCTATTGAGAATACTATTTTGTTAATACTTGAAAACTTCAATATCACAGGAAGCATTAAAATATGGCAACCATATCTATCACACTCTATCACATATCTAGAAGCACATACCTAATACTACCGTGTCTCTGGGTTATACATCCACTCCCTTCAAAGAATCTGGCACACTAATCTTCCACCTCCTATTGCCATAGCTAGAATTCATTTTTCTTTTCTCAGATAGTATGGGATAAGAGGAAAATGAACCATCTTCTCTAAATACACTTCAGTAAGAAAATGAGTAATTGAACATGATATCTCTGGTCAGAATCTATTTCCTACTTCACTATAAATATTTTTCTGAAGTGTTCCCAAAAAGTTAGAATGCACAGTGTAATGATATTATTGTGGGGGAAGGGGAAAGCAGTTTACTTCCATGTCTCCCAGACAGTTGCTTAATAACGCAAAATGTATTTCTGGCTCTAGTTTGGCTATTATCATACAGTATTGTAAAATGCTTTCAAATGATGAAAATGTTCCAGATGCTAAACTCAATTTATCACAATTTGATTCAAGAAAGGCAAAGTTACCGATAAGAAAGGAGTGGCATTCTTAAACTATTTTAACAATAAACATAGAGAGGCCTTTTATTCATCTTTTTCCTTCCCTATTTTTAAAATTCATTTTGGTCCACTGAGAAAAAATTTAGATGATGGGGGAAAATAATAATAGTTAATATTTGGAAAGCATTCTACCAATATAATCTCATTTTATCCTCATAATAACCCTGGGAGGTTTGTTTCAGATGAAGAACCTGAGGCATACAATGGTAAAATGATTTGTCTGAGAAGTCAAACCTATTTGAACTCTGGTCTCTCTGCCTCTAGATCCAGACCTCCAGCCACTATAATAACTCACTGCCGTCTTAGAAGACCTGGATAATATTTCAATAATATGGCTTAGAATAGAATGAGTTGTTCAGAACTGATACCTAGAATTATATATAGAATAATTTTACGTATACATCTATTTGTGTTTAATGGTAGCCATCTATTGAGTGGGGTGGGGAGGGGAAGGGAAGAAGAAAAAGAAAAAAAGTTAACACAACTTTATTATATATTTAAAAAGAACAGCAAGTTGTACATAACATATTTGCACTCTCATGTGCAATTATCTTTTTATTATACTTTGTTATAGAAATGCTTGATTTTGTTTTCATAAATTAAAAAGGATGAGAATGAGTTAGAAGATTCTCAAGTCATTTAACCGTTTCCCTCAGTTTTCTCATCTATAAAATGAACTAGAGAAGGAAATGACAAATTACCCCAGTATCTCTGTCAAGAAAATTCCAAATAGGATCACAAAGATGGAGACATGACTGAAAACGACTGAAAAACAATCCTCTAGACAATTAGGAAAGACATATTTAATTGAAGGTGAACCAATCTGAGAGACGAATTCTCTTCGTGTGAATGAAATGGTAAAACAGACTTATGGCAAAAGCTAGATAGGCAAAGTATTTTTCAAACCTTAGGCGTTTATATACATGTAAATCATGATCAATATTAACTTTAATATGGTCTTACATTGAATTCTGTAGCAGAGCATTCCTCGGTGAATGAGGGAGATAACAGAAAACATCATTAAGCCAGTGCTTCCATTAATCTAATATGTAGAAGATGGGAAGATCCTACTGGAGTAAAAAAATAAAAGAAACAAAAGCTTTAATTCCTCACATACCCTGGAGTTTGAAAGATGATTTGTTTTATATAATAAGTGAGTATCTTTGTATAGCAGACTTAAAACTCAAAAGCTGCCACTTTTCCGTACTTGTTGACAAAACCATTCTTCATTTAGTGTACTAAAATAAAGACATTTCAGGTTATTTGAATTGCCTCCAGATTTTCACCACTTGTAGGGAGATTTTTCATATGTGTAATTTATTCACATTGCATATGCTGACTAGTGTTTCCATTTATAGAAATCTTTAAGAAATATTTCCTCTTTACCAAAGTATGTAAAGATACAGAAACTGATTTTATTTTAAAAGTCATTCAAAGACTCTTAAGGTAAGGATATCATAAAAAAGACATCTGTGAGAAATTGCAATCTTACCAGAGAAAACAGACTGTAGAAGTGACTTTGAAAAACTTTATATGATTTAACTGCAACCATAAAACAAGATAATCAGGGAAACTTATGGCTCCAGTTTAAAGGTCAAAAAATAAAATTCATATTCGCCGAGAAGTATAAGTCTGACTCTAAAAGTTATACTTAATCCCTTCTACCTTCTACTATCCAATAACTTCAGAAGTTTTCTCCTTCTAGGCTTTTAACTTGCAAAAACTGAAATTTTGATGGGATTTTTAAAAAAAAATATTCGGGCTAGATCTGCCTTACTTTATCCCCAGAAATTCTCAAGAGTTGGAAGATATCTAAAAGTCTAACCCCAGTCTGAGGCAAGAATCCCTGTTCCAAACTCCCTGACAAATGGTCAACCAGGATCTGCTTTGAATAGCACCAGTGGACAGGGAACTCACTACCTCAAGGGTAGTCCATTATTGTTTTAAAGCACAAAGTTCTACCTTATTCTTAGCTCAAATTTGCTTCCTCAAAACTTAGAATCATAGACAGAATGCTGGTCATCAGGGCCCATGTTGTGTAAGCATTTTATCCATAAATAAAAGGAAGCCAAGATAGTTAAATAACTTGCCCCAGGTCAACACTGGTAGTGAGCATCAGAGTAGGATCTGAATCCTGGTCTTGTGACTCCTTAGGAGTCAATCCTCCTTCCACCTATGTACCATCTATGTATAATGTGTATTATTATCTCTGGTAGTAAGTAGTTACGCTCCATGCTAAAGAAACCAGGTAGAAAATGTGAAATTTACATTTTAAAGACTGATTACTTAGGAACATTTTTAATTGCACCATCAATATTTTTAAAGAACCAGATCTTTTTAAATTTCTGATACAATTTTATTTTAGTAATTCCTGTCATTTTAAGACTTTTGACTCTTTTCTATTTTGTCCTGAGGAAAGTTTAGGGCAAAAGAAAATTAATCTTCTATTTTCCTTCTGTTTAAATGAATTCAGAAAACATAAATATTAACTTCCTGTTTTTATGAAGTCTCTTTTAAAGTTAAATTGGCACTACTGTAGTTGATGGTTCAGGACCTGACTTTCAACGCAAGGATATGTTTGTCCTATCAAATTTTTTACATAAACAAGACAAATCATTTTCAGTTAGAAAGTTGAGAAGATCCTCTTCTCTAAAGAAGACAAGTTAAGTGTAAGTATAGGTTTTTCTAATGTAAAGTTAATATGTATTGAGTAATCATGAACATCGAGCAGCATACGATAATTCAGTTTCCAGGGACAAGAGAAATCAGAAAATAGCCAATGCAAAACATCTAAAAGAAAAGAAATCAAAAGAAAAAAATCAAAGTAAATTTTTGTTAGCAACACCACCATTTAAATGCTAAATTTAATTTGATCTACAGCATTTTTTGTAGCACTCACTTGCAAATTATGCCTCAGATTACAATGCTAGAATCTTCAATCTGGCACCACCAACCTTTACTGAGTAGAATAATTGTTTATTAACCGCCCAGCAGAGGCAGCAAGGACTGGGTTTTTTGTTTTTGCCCTTTTATTTGCAGTACTTAGAACAGGACCTGGCAGACTTCATAAATGGTGTTTCATTAATGCTAGTTAATTGGTTGATCCCTTGTCCACAAAGCTTGATTTTCTGGATTATCAAGAAACAAAGTTTAACTTACATCACAGTTTATGTCAGTCTTAAAGGAGACTGTGACACATATACGATGCGTATGACACAAAAACATATGAGTGCACTGGAGAGGTGCAAAAGCAATCAAAAAATAATATATTTCCACAAAATATCAGGAGCACAAAATCTGCAGCATTACTAACAAAAAACAGAAAGAACAGAAAGGGAGGGAGGTGAAGGGAATAAGTATTTATTAAACCCTACTGTTCATGAGAACAGACCTCAAAATCTGCAACAGTATTAGCAAGAATGTTATTAGGTTATTTGATAGAGGAGAGCAAGCTGGAAAGAAGGTGTGACTCTCTCTCCACAGGTTCTGGAAGGTTTCATTATATAGGATTTTGACAAAGGTTTCTGCACCGTAGCCACACCTGAATTATCTGATAAAGGTATATAGTACACAACCACTTGAAGGAGACCCAAAACATGAATGTTTTGTGTGGATCCAGGACCCAGGGGAATCCAAAATACCTTGTGGCCATCGCCAGCCTAAAGAGTTAATGGGGTTAGGTGACATTCTGGGTGCAGACAATCTTTAATCACGGAGGATTGGATTTAAACAATATAATAATTCTCCTGTTCAATATAATAAATCATTTTCCTACAGCACCTATTTTGTGCCAGGCCTGTGCTAATTTGATGACAAAAGAAATATCATTAAAAATAACAAAATTAATTAAGTAACTCAGAGTTAACAAAAACACACAGGACTTATTTTTTAAAAAGTCATTTTTATTGGCAGAAACAAAGGAAGACTTAAATTACTAGAGAGAGAGTGAATATTCATGGCTCTAATATGCCAATATAGCAAAGATTATAATCCTAACAAAATTAATCTACAGGTTTAATACTATACTGATCAAATTATCCAGGGGAATGATTCACAGAATTGGACAATGTATTAAGAAAATTTCATATGGAGGAAGAAAAGATTAGGAATACCAAGGAAAATATGGGGAAAACAATTAAGAAAGGGATACAGTAATAGTAGCTCTCAAATTATTTGGTGCTGAATACAAACACAACAATTAGAATAGCAGAATAGATTAGAACAGCAGAGCCTAGAATAAAATGGACTTTGCGGTCTAGAGACGTTCGGTAAACACACAGAAATACAAACTCCTGGGAAAGGAACTCTATTTAATGAGGATTTCTGGGAAACTTTGTGTCTGAAACCTATTTTTACTAGTTAGTCAGAAAATGGGCTTATACTTCCTATACCATATACTACAATAAAATCCAGCTTTTAAAAAGTTGAACACAGATACCATACCATTGAAAATCAGAATAAAATAGAAAATTATGTATTGTATCTCACAACTGTAGGGAAAGAATTATAACCAAATTCTAAGTAGATTGCAAAAAACAATTTTTAAAAAACCAATGTATGTACAAAAATCAATAAACCAGGGAAAAACAGAGATAGAAGGGGAAAGCTTTCAAATAAATATCTCTGAAAAAGTATGACAATCCAAGTAGTCAAAGGATTTCAATAAATACTTTTAATGAGAAACACCACTATACATATTCAAAATCACTAATAGAGAAATGAAAACATAAGTAACTCAACTATCACCTCATATCTAATAGACTTGTAAAAAAAAAGTTGAAATATTAGAAATTAAAATATCCTATTATTATTATTAAAATAGTTTTCTGAAAGGGTCCCAGGGACCCCAGTCCATGGGCCACATATCATACGTAATCCAGACTATGATACATAATTAGGTGTATCCATCTCCTCCCCCCCAACCATCACTTATGACAAAAAAAATATAAAAGAGGAAAAAAAGTCATTCAGTAAAAATAACCAATACATCAATCAAGTCCTAGACCTCATGCAACATTACATAACTCTTCTCATAATTCTTCTACTGGGTTAAGCTTAGTCATTATAATGACAGAGAACACAATTTCATTTTTGTTATGGGTATATCGCTTTAATGATTTTGCTGACTTCACCATGCACTGGTTTATGGTAAAGGTAGGGTTTGCAGGGGTAAGAAGTGAGGAAAAGCATCTCCTTCATGGGATGCCTATAGAAAGAGCTGGGAGATGGAATGTTATACATCAGGAACAGCAGCTAGATTTGGTTAACTCGAATGTCAGGCATGTGGTAGAGATGTGATGTGTAATCAGCCTGGAAAGGATTTTCCTCTAGAGGCAAGAGAGATAGACCCACTGAAGTGTCTTCATTCCGGGAGTGGCAAGGTCAGTTATGTTTTAAGATTCCCATTGGCAGCTATGTGGAGGATGATTGAGAGAGGAGAGAAACTAGATTTTGAGAGTACAATTAGGGGTCTATAGCAATGTACCAAAGCAACAGGTGATGAGGACCTAAACTAGTGTTAGTTGTTTGAAAGGAGGAGACAAATGCAAAAGATGTTTAGGGAGGTTGGCCTGGCAATTTATTTGTATACTTGGCATATCTGATGGGGGAAAGGGGTGGAAGAAAACCAAATTTTAGCAAACATTTTCCCCTAAAATGACCTTGCTTTAAACAGTTGGCACTGAGAAGTGTTGTATTAAAAACAAACAAAAACAAAAAACCTTCATGCAGATTAATCAATTATGAAGTTTTTAGGATATATTTATGATGACAATGAAAACAAACGCCTAAACATTTTTAAATAACTAGAGTACTTTAAATTATAACTTAACAGTCCTCCCTAGTCTTAGTCTATTGTTCAGATGACTCCAATGGGGCAATTAATTAATATCATTGAAAATTTAGAGAAAAGAACACATAGATAAACACACAAATATGCTTTTTTCTCATACAGCCACATTTTCGTTATGCAAAAGATTTAGTTTTAAAACTTTGATTTTGCATTCCAGAGACAAAAATACAACCTGAGCCTTAGAGGAATTAGTGAAAGCTGCACAGGAATGCATGCCTAATCACCTCATTGATGGCTAGCTGGTCCTTGGAATATCACAAATCTCCTTTGAAAAAGTTATTTTGTGCTACAGAAAAGTGGCAATATAAAATAAAAATCAGCAAAACATTTACCAGTTTAAAGTGAAAAATATTTTTCACCCCAAAGTGATCTCTTTTAGTTAAATGACAAATCATTGCCTACAACAACAGCTATCAATGATCAAATTTTTAATTATCTGAGTCCTACATAATTAGCTGGTAGTGAAATCTCTGACTTTGCCTGCTCATACATTTCAATGTTTACTACTAATAAATATGAACAAAATCTTCTCTACTGATGCAGAGATAGATTTACAAATTTTCCCCCAAATTTTCAGAAATAACAATAGTCCAAGTGTTCACACACCCCACTTATCCTTTTGCTTGTAACTCATTAATTGCCAGATTCAGAGATCTCATTCTTCTTGAGCTCTCTCCTGCATTTGAGCTGATTTACCGCCAAAGCAATGTGATTACATTAACCTTCTTGATTCTCTATCCTAACTTTGTTTTCTATGACATTACATTATCATGCTTTGTTTTTCTTTACAGATGCTGCCTCAAGTTGCTTTACTGGCTTTCTTATCCCTCTTAAGACCTCTCTGAGTGTGCTTCCTATAGCAGATATAGATGTTTTCCCCTTGATACTGTCTCTATTCACCTAATATCTGGATGACTGCAATCAGATGACTGCTTGGTCTCTTGGCCTAAAGTCTCTCCCCACTCCAGACCACTCTCCATTCAGCTGTCACGTTGATCTTCCTCCGGTACAAGTCCCTACTAAATAAACTCCAGTAGTTTCCTATTACTTCTTGGATCAAATATAAAAATCCTCTGTTTGGCTTTTAAAGTCCTTCAAAATTTGAGCCCTTCTTACTTTCAAGTCCTCTTACACTTTGCTCAGTTACAAGCAGTCTTTGATCCAGTGACACTGACTTCCCCACTGTTCCATCAGTCTCCTGGCTGTACATTTTCATTGGTTGTCCCCAATGACTGGAATTCTCCACCTCCTGGCTTCCTTCAAGTCTCAGTCAAAGTCCCATCTTCTACAAGAAGTCTTTCCTACTCCTCCATAATAGTATTTCCTTCCCTCTGAAATTGTCTCCAATTTATCCCATTTATAGCTTGTTTTTGCAGTTGCTTTCATGTCTCTCCCATTATACTGTGAGCTCTTCAAGAGAAGACTGTTTTTCACCTTTTCTTGTATACTCAGCTCTTGACACAGTGCCTCACGCACTTAGTAAATGCTTGTTGATTTTATTTATCTGTGCTATTAATAATAAAACAGCTAAATCTATATTATACAAATAGATTTCAAAAGTACTTTAAAAAGTTTTTTGATACTTGTCCAATTTTCTGCCTTTCTCATGTTTTAGCTATAGATTCCTTGACTGCAGGAGGTACCAACTCTTATTCTTTCCTTCCATTTCCATGTGACTAATAGCAATCTCTTTACACAACAAAAGATATATGTGAAAAGAGGAAAAGTACCAGTGTAATGGAAAGGACACAGCACTGAGATTAGTGGAATTTAGCTTCTGGCCTCACATATTACTAACATGCAGTAAATTTCTGCAAAATGTTTCAGTTCTCTGAGCCTGAGATAGTGGTAAAATGATGGATATATACTACTGGTCTTGAAGATCATTTCCAACTTTAAACACCTCTAATGCAGTTCCCGTTTTAAAGGACACCAATAAGCTCATCTGCAATGGCATAATAGTCTGTGCAAACTTTAAGAGTTTTGGAGGAACCAGGGCAACTAGGTGGCACAGTGGATAGAGCACCATCCCATCAGGTCAGAAGGACCTGTGTTAGAATGCACTTTCAGACACTTGACATTTAGTGGAGGTGTGACCCTGGGCAATTCATTTGGAAGGAAGATAGGAAGGAAGAAAGGAAGGAAGGAAGGAAGGAAGGAAGGAAGGAAGGAAGGAAGGAAGGAAGGAAGGAAGGAAGGAAGGAAGGAAGGAAGGAAGGAAGACAGTTTTAGGGCTACCCTTAGAATCTGAGAGAAAGAGAGAGAGAAGTCTATCTAAAACAGTAAATCTAAGTATCTATCCCACTGATTAATTTTTACACCATAGTCACTGTCAGATATACATGCTGTTTGGCCCCAGGACTGAACCCAACCCTCCAAAAGTAACATGCCTTACTACACAATGTACTAGACTTGAAGCCAGGAAGAGCTAGTTTCAAATCCCTCCTCATACACTTATTAATTACCTGACCCTGGACTATTCACATTGAGCTCTCTGTGCTCTTGCTTCCTCATCTTTAAAATGAATGGATTGGAATCTATGTCTTCTATTTTTTTCCAGCTCTAAATTTATGATCATAAGAGTAAAAGAGTTAAGGACAAATAATTGATAAAGTGAACATGTTTGACAGTGTGAAACATTCTTCTTCTGTATTCCCTGGTCTCATAGCCAAAATGGAGGTGTATTTTAATATCTATTCTCTCAAATCACATTGATTCGTACTGTTACTCACCATATGCCTTTGTTTTGGAAATTTTAGGATTTATATTATTATAGGTATTATACAAATTGTTTCTCTGGTTTTGTTTATTTTACTCTGTATCAGTTCAGAGAAATCATCTCATATTTCTATGAATTCCTCATGTTGTTTACTTCATTATAATATTCCATAATATTCATGTGTCACAATTTGTTTAGTCATTCCTTAATTAATGGGCAGTCATTTTGTTTCCAGTTCTTTGCTACCACAAAATGTGCTGCTATGAATATTTCGTATGTAGATCACCTCTCTTTCTGACTTTGATGTCCTTGGAGTAGTATGACTAGTAGTAAGACTGATGAATCAAAGGCTATGAATTATTTCAACAATTTGATCACATAATTCCAAACTATTTCCTAGAATGGCTAGATCAACTGATAGCTCTGTCAACAATGTATCAGAGCCATTGTGGATATACATGTGTATTTCCAGAACAAATTCACAAAATATAAATAACTCTCTTCCTCAAAGATGAAACCAAGATATTTATTCAGATACCAGAAAGCCAATTCCACCATGGTAAACAAGAAGTTTATACATATCACCAATTCAGGGAGCATCAACATCCCCAAGCCTTCCATCCGTTAGGCCTCCCCACAACCAAGCTCCCCTAGGCAAAATTCCTCCCTCTCTCACTCACACTGGTGGCTCTGCCTCAGCTCTGCCTCACCCTGTGCCAACTCTGCCTCATTCTAACTTCCTGCTCTACCCTTCCTGTTACACCTGCTTGACAAGCTCCTCTCACCATGCCATATGACTCAGGTTCCATGTGACCCAGACTCCATCATGGCAGTCAGCTGGGCCCAAACTCAAAGCAGGTCACACAGGCCTATTAATGGATGGGAAAGATCTTCCTATTCCACTAACATTACAAGCCCCTATAGCATTGACTTTTTAAAAAATAATTTATTATCTTCAGCAATGTGAAGCTACTGTGGCATTTCAGAAGTTCAAGAGTAGAATAGAGCTTTACCATAAGGGAGGGATTAAGGGAATATAAAGGAGACTCTGAATACAGCAACTAAATGCCATCATGAAGAAGCAATGAAAAGATGTGGTGATCATGAGAAATATTTAGTAGTTCCCTCAAATGACCATCTTGCAAGAACCAGTGTAAGAGCGAGCAACAAGGAAACATACAATCAAAACATCCTCTAGGAAGAGTGAATAGCATCTGCGTGTGTGTGTGTGTGTGTGTGTGTGTGTGTGTGTGTGAATGAGAGAGAGAGAGAAACAGACAGACAGACAGACAGACTCCTCCAGGAAATTGGGTAGGTCTCTAGGGAATTATCTATATTCTGTGCACAGAACAATGGAAAGGAAGAATCTAGTGACTAGACTCTAGTCATGTACCATGAAATTTTGGCATAAATCATTTAGAACTATTCTGCAACAACAACAATAATTTTCTTTTTTTAAAAAAAAGGAATATAATATACTGAAAACAAGAGCAAATAGCTTAAACTCAGAGAAAATTTATCCTGCAAGGTTAAAAATAATAATGGGGGCTTAGGAGGGGGCAGAGACAAGATGGCAGAGTAGAAAGACATACCTACTCTAGCTCTTCCCCCACAGCCCATAAAATACCTGTAAAGAATGACTTTCAACAAATTCTAGAGCAGCAGAAGCCACAAAATGATGTAGTGAAGGATATTTCTAGCCCAGGGTGACCTGAAAGGCCAACAGGAAAGGTCTGTCACACTGGACACAGAGTGGAGCACAATCCAGCCTTGGCCATGTGGCACTGGGAGGAGCAGGACCAGAGCAGGCCTTGAGGGTGGAATTCGTAGCAGCAATAGTGGTCCTCTGATTCCTAAACCCACAGGCCAAAGGCAGCTTCAAAGATCAGTGAGAGGGCTTTTTCAGCTGGGTGAGAAGGGAGCAGGGTCCCCCTCCACCAGCTCCCACCCCAGGCAGCAGTCGTAGAGGCATCAGAAGCAGCAGAGGGCAGTGGCTGCAATAGCTGTGGCAGCCAGCTTCCATTTTTGGAGCCCTCAGCTTAAAGCCCCTGGGGGAATTGAGCAGCTAATCTGAGTCTCAGCCCTGAGTGCTGGTGTGGTGGAATTGTAGACTACTGTGGAGAAGGAATTCTACTATTTGCAGATTCTGGGAGGAAAAGTTTCTGTTTGCTCCCAGACCAGTGTGCAGGCTTGATTGTGCCACCTTGGAGGAACTGAGATCTTACAGGTCTCCAGAGTATATACCCTACTCTTGACAAAGGACCCAAAAGTCAAGTAACTGGTTGGGAAAATGCCCAAAAAAGGGGAAAAAATAAGACTATAGAAAGTTACTTTCTGGGTGAACAGGTATTTTCTCCCACCGTTTCAGATGAGGAAGAACAATGCCTACCATCAGGAGAGGACATAAAAGTCAAGGCTTCTGCATCCAAAATCTCCAAAATAAATACACAATGGTCTCAGGTCCTGGAGGACCTCAAAAAGGATTTTGAAAATCAAGTAAGAGAGATAGAGGAAAAATTGGGAAGAGAAATGAGAATGATGCAAGAAAATCATGAAAAGCTAGTGAATGGCTTGCTAAAGGAGACCCAAAAATGCTGAAGAAAATGACACCTTTAAAAATAAGCTAATTCAATTGGCAAAAGAGGTTCAAAAAGTCAATGAGGAGAAGAATGCTTCAAAAAGCAGAATTAGTCAAATGGAAAGGGAGGTTCAAAAGCTCATTGAAGAAAATGGTTCTTTAAAAATTAGAATGGAAAAGATGGAAGCTAATGACTTTATGAGAGACCAAGAAATTACAAAACAAAACCAAAAGAATGAAAAAATGGAAAATAATGTGAAATAACCTCATTGGAAAAACAGCTGACCTGGAAAATAGATCCAGGAGAGACAATTTAAAAATTATGGAACTAGCTGAAAGCCATGATCAAAAAAAAAAAGAGACTAGATATCATCTTTCATGAAATTATCAAGGAAAACTACCCTGATATTCTAGAACCAGAGGGCAAAATAAATATTGAAAGAATCCACCAATCACCTCCTGAAAGAGACCCAAAAAGAAAAACTCCTAGGAATATTGTAGCCAAATTCCAGAGCTCCCAGGTGAAGGAGAAAATACTGCAAGCAGTTAGAAAGAACCAATTTGAGTATTGTGGAAATACAATCAGGATAACACAAGGTCTAACAGCTTCTACGTTAAGGGATCGAAGGGTTTGGAATAAGACATTCCAGAAGTCAAAGGAACTAGGATTAAAACCAAGAATCACCTACCCAGCAAAACTGAGTATAATACTTCAGGAGAAAAAATGGTCATTCAATGAAATAGAAGACTTTCAAGCATTCTTGATGAAAAGACCAGAGCTGAAAAGAAAATTTGACTTTCAAACACAAGAATGAAGAGAAGCATGAAAAGGTAAACAGCAAAGAGAAGTCATAAGGAACTTACTAAAGTTGAACTACTTACATTCTTACATGGAAAGACAATATTTATAACTCTTGAAACTTTTCAGTATCTGGGTAGTTGGTGGGATTACACACACACACACACACACATGCACAGAGAGAGAGAGAGAGAGAGAGAGAGCACAGGATGTTGAAGAGAAAAGGATCATATCTAAAAAATAAAATTGAGGGGTGAGAGAGGAATATATTGGGAGGAGAAAGGGAGAAATGGAATGGGGCAAATTATCTCTCACAAAAGAGGAAAGGAAAAGCTTTTTCAATGGAGGGGAAAAGGTGGGAAGTGAAAGGGAAAAAGTGAAGCTTACTCTCATTACATTTGGCTCAAGGAAGGAATAACATGGACACTCAATTTGGTATGAAAACCTATCTTACACTACAGGAAAGTAGAGGAGAAGGGGATAAGTAGGGAGAGGGGGATGATGGAAGGGAGGCAAATGGGAGGAGGGAGCAATTAGAAGTAAACACTCTTGTAGACGGAAAAGGTCAAAAGAGAGAATAGAAGAAAAGAGGCAGGATAGGATAGAGGGAAATATAGCTAGTCTTTCACAACATGACTATTATGGAATTCTTTAGCAAAACTACACATATATAGCCTGTACCGAATTGCTTGCCTTCTCAGTGGAGATAGGTGGGGAGAGAGGAAGGGAGAGAAGTTGGAACCCAAAGTTTTAGGAATAAATATTGAGAATTGTTTTTGCATACAACTGGGAAATAAGAAATACAAGTAATGGGGTATAGAAATCTATCTTGCCCTATAGGACAAAAGAAAAGAAGGGGATAAGGGAAGGGAGGGGTGGTAGAAGGGCGGCAGTTTGGTGGAAGGGGTAATAGGAATGCTTGGCATTTTGGGGTGGGGGGAGTGGAGAGTTGGGGAGAAAATTTGGAACTCAAAATTTTGTGGAAATAAATGTTGAAAACTTAAATAAATAAACAAATAAATTAAAAAAAGAAAATAATGATGGAGGGAGAGGGTGGGATAAACTTTTAAGAGCATTAAAGACTGAGAAAACAAGTTTGGTAAATCCAATTTGAAATTTAACATATAGTGTACATGCAGTGTACAAAATAAATATAAGAAAGGCAAACAACCATAAATAACTTTAAAGTCCTAGGGGATGATGATCTAGTGCTTTCTTAGGAGAGGGGAAAAAAGACTAAATCCCCTTGGGAATCCCATCCAATATAAAGGACCCTGAATAAACAAAGAGAGACAGATTCTGGGCTTAAGTGTTAGGAAGAAATGTCCTAGAAAAGGCAAAAGAGAAGGAGGGAATGGATACTGTTGTGGTTGTGTATTTAGATCATTTAGACACCTTACCTTAGAAAGGTAAGGTAGACCAGTAACTTCTCTTGGTGGTATAAGAGGAAGAACAAGAAAGTATACAGGAATCAGATTATGTGTGTGTATATGTGCCTGTGCATGTGCATGCGCACACACACACACATACATGCACATTTATATATTTTTTCTTCAAATTATTATACTGAATTTTATATGAAAATACTGCCTTAACAGTCATAATATTAAATGTTTGTAGACTGACGTTACCAATTAAACTGATGAAGAAACTGAGGACCAAGGAAGTTAGATGCTGGAGGAGAGGGGACTCTTGACAGTCTATAGCAAAACTGAACAATTTGTCATGTAATGAGAAACAAAAACAACAAAAAAACCTAAAATCCCTAAGCCTCAGTTTACTCATATGTAAAATGGGGTGGGGTATGTGTGTGTGTGTACGTATATGTGTGTGTGTGTGTGCAGTAGATGAACTCTAAGTTCCCTTCTTATTCTAGATCTATGAGCCTATGACATAAAACATAAAAAAGATTAGAATAAAAATGAGACTAGAGTAAAACATATACCTCAGTTAAATAGAAAAAAAAGGTAAGAATAGCAATCATTACCTCAGAGAAAGTACATTAAGGACATATTGTCAGGTGAGAGAGACACAAGTACAGTATATGCTTCAAAGTATAGTATATGCTTCACCTCACATAAAAAAAGCATGAAAGAAAGAGCTTTTACAGTAGAGAGGAGGGTGGGGAGGTGGCAGGCAACACTTGAACCTTACTCATAAGAACTGCCTCAAAGAAGGACTAACACACACTCAAATGGGTATAGATATCTGTCTTACTCTACACAGAAGTTGGAGTTAATCATTAGAAGAAAAATAGACTTTTGGGAAGAGAACACAGGGGTTGAGGGAGAGAGACAGAAACAGAAAGAGGATAAATAAGAAGGGAAATAGGATGGAAGAAAATACATAGCTAATAATTATAACTGTGAATGTGAATGAGATGAACTCACCCATAAAACAGAAAGGGATAGCAAAATGGATTAAAAACAATAATCCAAAAATGTGTTCTTTACAATAGCCACACTTAAAATGAAAGACAAAGAGTAAAAATAAAGGGCTGAAGTAGAATCTGTTACCCTTAAGCTAAGGTAAAACAGAAAAGAGGGGTGGGAGGGTGGTTTAGCAATCATGATCTCAGACAGAGAAAAAGCAAAAAAATAGAACTAATTAAAAGAGATAAGCAGGGAAACTACATTTTGCTTAAAGGTATCATAGACAATGAAGTTATATCAATACTAAACACATATGCACCAAATACCATAGCAGCCAGATTCTCAAAGGAAAAGCTAAATGTATTATAGGCAGTAATAGATATTAAAATTATACTAGTGGGAGACCTCAACTTTCCTCTCTTAGGACTAGATAAATCTAATAATAAAATAACAAAAAAGTAGTTAAGAAGCTAAGTAGAATTTTAGAAATGGTAGATATGATAGAACTCTGGGGGGGAAATTGAATGGGAATAAAAAAGAGTATATCCCTTTTTCTCAGCTGTACAATGAACCTTCACAAAAACTGACCACATATCAGGGAGTAAAAACCTCAATCCTAAATGAGGAAAAGCAAGAATATTAAATGCATCTATTTCAGAATATAATTAAATAAAACATTTTAAAAGAGCTGTGAAAATGTAGATTCAAAATTAATTGGAAAGTAAATAATCTAATCCTAAAGAACAAATGGGTCAAAGAACAGATCACAGAAACAATCAACAATTTCATTAAAGAGAATGATAACAATGAGACAACATTCCCAAACTTATGGGATGCAGCTCAAGCAGTATTTAGGAGAAATTTATATCTATCAACAAAACAGAGAAAGAGCAGATCAATGAATTGGGCACAAAACTAAAAGAAATTGCAAAAAAAAAAACAAATTAAAAATTCACAAATAAACACCTAACCAAAACCCTGAAATTTAAATGAGAGATTTAAAAAATTAAAAGGAAACCATTAAACTAATAAATCAAACTAGGCACTGATTTTATGGAAAATAAAACAGATAAACCATTAGTTAATTTGATTTAAGAAAAGAACAAAGAAAACCAATTACAGTATCAAAAAATGAAAAGGGTGAATCCACCACCAATGAAAATGAAATTAGAGAAATTAGAGGGAGATATTTTTCCCAATTACATGCCAATAAATCTGACAATCTAAGTAAAATGGATGAATATTTGCAAAATTATAATTTGCCCAAATAAACAGAAGTTGAAACAGAATACTTAAATATCTCATCTTAGAGGGAAAATTGAACAAGCCATATATGAGCTCCCTAAGAAGAAATTCCCAGGATCAGATTAATTCACAAATGAGTTCTACCAAACATTTAAAGAACAATTCATTCTAATACTACACAAACTATTGAAAAGCAGGCAAAGAAGGAAACCTACCAAATTCCTTTTATTATCTAAATATGATTCTGATACCTAAACCAGGAAAAGCAAAAACAGAGAAAGAAAAGAATAGAGCAATTTCCCTAACAAGTATTTATGCAAAAATTTTAAATAAACTACTAACAAGAAGATTAGTCCAATAGATCACAAAGATTACACACTGACCAAGTGGGATTTATACCAGGAATACAGGGCTGGTTCAGAATTAGGAAAACTATCAGCAGAAATGATCATATCAATAACAAATACAATATAAAACATAGGTTATCTCAATAGAGGCAAAAAAAGCTGTTGACAAAATATAATACTCATTCCTGATTTTAAAAAAAAAAAGAGACTAAGAAGCATAGGAATAAATGGAGCTTTTTGTAAATTAAGTGGTGTTGTTCAGTTATTGAGTTGTGTCCAACTCTTCTTGACCCCATGGACCATAACACATCAGGCTCTTCTATCCTCCACTCTCTCTTAACATCTGTCCAGATTCATGTTCATTGTTTTCATGATACTATCTATCCATCTCATCCTCTGCTGTCCCTTTTCCTTTTGCCTTCAATCTTTCCCAATGTTAGGGTTTTTTCCAGTAAGGCCTATCTTCTCATTATGTGACCAAAGTATTTAAGTTTCAGTTTCAGTATTTGACCTTCCAGTGAATTAATTTAATTACTGAATTAATTTAAGTATTGACTGATTTGATCTCTTTGCAGTCTAAGGGACTCTCAAGAGCTTCTCCAGCACACAATTCAAAAGTGTCGATTTTACAGCACCGAACTTTCCCCATAGTCCAACTCTCATAGACATACATTGCTACTGGAAAAAACCATAGCTCTGACCATACAGCCCTTTGTCAGCAAGTTGATGTCTCTGCTTTTCAATATGTTATTCATTTTCCATAGCATTCCTTCCAAGGAGCAAGTGTCTTTTAATTTCATGGCTGCAGTCACCATCTACAGTGATCTTTGAGCCCAAGAATATAAAATCTGACACTGCTTTCACTTCTTCCTCCATTTGCCAGGAAGTGATGGAACTAGCTGCCAATATCCAGGTGCCAAGAGTTTACACTCTCCTCTTTCACCCTTATCAACGGACTTCTTAATTCCTCTTCACTTTCTGTCATAAGAGTATTATTGTCTGTATATCTGAGATTACTAGTATTTTTCCTGGCAGTCTTAGTTCCAGCTTTTGATTCATCCAGCATGGCATTTCTCATGATATATTATGCATATGTTAAATAAATAAGATGACAATACACATCTTTGTTTTACTCCTTTTCCAGTCTTAAACCAATCAGTTATTCCATATTCAGTTCTAGTTGTTGTTTCCTAATGCACGTACAAATTCCTTAGAAGACAAGTAAGATGACCTGGTACTCCAATATTTTTAAGTACTTGCCTCATTCTGTTGTGATACACACAGTCAAAGACTTTACTGTAGTCAATGGAACAGAAGTAGATGTTTTCCAGAACTTCCTCACTTTCTCCACAAATAGGGGAATTTGGTCTCAGTTCCTTTGCTTCTTCAAAAACTAATTTGCCCTTTTGGTGAGGCCATCTCCAGTGTTCCTGATCTATATCTTGCCACTGGACCCAGATGGCTCAGGAGGAGAAAATTTGTTGGTATATTGAGTGCAGTACTTTAACAGTATCATCTTTTAGAGTTTTAAATAACTCCGGTAGAATTCCCTCACCTCCACTAGCCTTACTGTTAGCAATACTTTCTAAGGTGCACTTGAATTCATTCTCCAAGATGTCTGGCTCTGGATTAGTAACCACACCATCACAGTTATTGGGGATGTTAAAATCTTTCTTGTATCATTCTTTTGTGAAATCTTACTACTTCTTAATCTCTCCTGCTTCCTCTAAATCCCTACCATTTTGTCTTTCATCATGCCCATTTTTGCATGAAGTTTTCCCTTAGTATCTCTAATTTTCTTGAAGAGACCTCGTCTTTCCTATTCTAAAGTTTTCTTCTATATCTTTACACTGCTCATTTAAGAAAGCCTTATTATCTCACCTTGCTATTCTCGGGATGTCTGCATTCAGTTGAATGTATCTTTCCCTTTCTCCTTTCCTCTTCCCTTTCCTTCTTTCCTCTTCCCTTTCCTTCTTTCCTCAGCTATTTATAAATATTCCTCAGACAGCCATTTTGCTTTTTTGCTGCACTTTTTCTTTGGAACATTGCCTGTTACTGACTCCTATATAATACTGCAAACCTCTGTCCAGAGTTCTTCAGGCAGTCTATCTCCCATATCTAATCCCTCAAATCTATTCCTCACCTCTACTTCATATTCATAAGGGACATTATTTAGGTCATACCTATATGGCCCGATGGTTTTCCCTACTTTCTTCAATTTAAGTTTGAATTTTGCAATAAGAAACTCATGAATAAGAAACAGCTAACTCCAGGTCTTCTTTTAACTGAATGTATTAAGCTCCTCCACTTTTGGTTGCAAAGTATATAACCAATCTGATTTCTATACTGACCATCTGGTGATGTCCATATTAGAGTTTCCTTTTGGGTTGTTAAAAAAGAGCGCTTGTTATAACTAGCAAGTTATCTTCATTTTGCACTACAAGGCCAAACTTGCCTATTATTCCAAGTATCTTTGGATTTCCTATTTTAGCATTCCAGTCCCCTATGATGAATGCTTTGGAAATATTCTGTTGTTATTTCTAGAAGACATTGTAAGTCTTCGTAGAACTGATCCACTTTGCCTTCTTCGGGATCAATGGTTGAAACACAGACTTGGATTACTGTGATGTTTGGTTGGCAGTCTAATACCTCTTCTCTCCCATACTTTCTTTTGGACCCTCTCAAAAACTGAGCTAGTGTTGGCAGTGCATGTGCCAACCTCATCAGTTATGTAGACATTCCTGGATCTGCCAAGGTAAGTGAACTCATCCACAGAATTCATAATTTCTATATTTGTTGTAACCAGTGGTTCTACATATGGATGATGTGGCGTTGGCTAGGGAGAACCTTTGTTTTCTTGGTGTTCATTATCAGACCAAAATAAGCACAAGTGGTGGAGAATCAATTCACACTCTTGTTCCTCAGCCTTAGAGGCAGCATTGAGTGCACAATTATCTGTGAACAAAATACTAGTAGTGGTGTTGCTGGGTCACAGAGTACGTACAGTTTTATAGCCCTTTAGACGTAGTTTCAATTGCTCTCCAGAATGGTTGGATTGGTCAACAACTTCACTAAGTGCATCAGTGTCCGAATTTTCCCACACCCCCTCCAACATTTGTCATTTTCCTTCTCTGTCATATTAGCCAATCTGATAGGTGTGAGGTAGTACCTCAGAGTTGTTTTAATTTGGATTTCTCTAATTAATAATGATTTAGAGCAGTTTTTATATGACTATAGGTAGCTTTGATTTCTTCTTCTGAAAACTTCCTATTCATATCCTTTGGCCATTTATTTATCAATTGGGGAATAACTCATATTCTTATAAATTTGACTCAGTTCTCTATGTATTTGAGAAATGAGACTTTTATCAGAGAAAATTGATAAAAATTTCCCCCAGTCACCCAGTTTCCTGCTTTTCTCCTAGTTGTGGCTACATGGTTTTGTTTGTGCAAAACCATTTTAAATTGATGTAATCCAGATTATTCATTTTACAGAGCTGTTATGCTGACCTCATTGTTTTATACCTGTGAAACCTGGACAATATGCCAGGAAACTGAATCATTTCCATTTGAATTGTCTTGGGAAGATTCTGAAGATCACCTGGCAAGATAAGGTACCAAACACCAAGGTCCTTTATTAAGCTGAATTGCCAAGCACTCAAGCTCTACTTCAGAGAGCACAATTCCCATGGGCTGGACATGTTTGTTCAAATGGCACAACATATGTTTTCCTAAAAGACTACTTTATGGAGAATTCACATGAGATAAGTACTTATATGGAGGTCAAAAGAATTAATATAAGAACACTTTCAAGGTCTCTCTGAAAAATTCTGATATCAATTGTGAGGCATAGGAGACACTGGCACAGGATCACCCAGCATGATGTGCCCACATCAAAGAAGGGGGGGGCTATGCTCCATGAGCAAAGCAAAATTGCAGTCGTTCAAAAGAAATATAAGATTTACAAACTGAGAGATATCTACACTCCATCAATTATGCCTGATCTGTGGTAGAGCCTGCTCTTATTGGTTTGATAAACCACAGTTGGACACACTGTACCTTGACCTGGACATAGTGATGTCATTTTGGTCTTCTTTGAGTACAAAGGACAACAACCAACCAACCACTACTAGGTCTGTATCCCAAAGAGATCAAAGGAAAAGGACCTATATGTATAAAAATATTTATGGTGGCTCTTTTTGTGGTGACAAAGAATTGGAAATTGAGGGGATGTCTTTCAATTAGAAAATGAACAAAGTGTTGGATATGGAATACTATTGTGCTGTAAGAAATAAGCAGAATGCTTTAATAAAACTTTAGGGAGACATATATGAACTGATACAAAATGAGATGAGCAGAACCAGAATATTTTAACAGTAAAAGCAATATTGCATGATGCTCAACTGTGAATGTCTTAGCTATTCTCAGCAATATAAAGATCCAAAACAATTTTGAAGGACTTATTATAAAAAATGCTATCCATCTCCAGAGAAAGAACTGATGGTGGAGGAATACCGGTTGAAGCACACTTTCTTAACTTTATTTTTCTTGGGGTTTCTGTTTCTGTATTTTCATTTGCAAAACAACTAACATAGAAATGTTTTGCATGACTACACATATATAATCTATATCAAATTGCTTGCCTTACCAAGGAAAGAAGAGGGAAGGGAATGAGACAATATGAAACTCAAAATTTAAAAAAAATGTTAAAAAAATTTCTTTATATGTAATTGAGAAAAAAAGATTTTAATTAAACTTTTAAAAAAGTATTTTATTCATTTACTATGTGCCTATTAAGTACCAATTAACTACTGATTGTGTACCTATTAATGCTGGGGCTAGGTATTAGGGCATGTTCTATACAAAAATTTCTTGCATGCAAGAATTAGTCAAAAATGAGAGGGAGGGATATTCGGAAGTATATGATCAGAAAAGGAGATGGGTCATTCATGTAGTAAGACTGATGAAAAACCAATGAAGAGACTGAGTGCTTCACCATACCCACAAATTTTTTAAAACTTTCAGGAAGCACTTCGGCATATTAGGTGGATTCTTAAAGAATTCTTAAACAGAGAACTTGAAACAGCCTTGGATTTGTCAAATCACATATCACCTCTGGTGGCAGGTTGTACCATCTCTACTCACCCAGAAAACCTTCCTATCCTTCTCAGTCCCAATATCTCAATCAGAGAAGGTGACTGAAAATAATTTCTTTTATAACAGGTTTCTTGAAATTTGTTATAAGAATTTCCTTAGAATGTCTTTTGACATGTACAGTTGATATCTACATAGACTAGCCTGCTTTTCTGCATGGACTGCTTGGCAGACAAGGTGACCTGATAAGAAAGAGACCAAACACAGTTCCTTGTCTGACTGGTCAGACGCCTTAATTTTAACAGATAAGGCCCTTTGAACATCACCTTGATTTGGCAGCTTCCCCATTTCAGTAACTTTATTTTTTTTTTACTTCCAAAGTTGTTTTAATTACATACTTTTTGATGTTTGATGCCTTTCAAAATGTACTTTTAACTCTTAAAAATCTGATATCTGTCATTTTCTGCCACAAATCAGCAGGAATGACAGTTTTTCATAAACAGTTTATTCAATGCTCTTAAAAATGTTATTGTTTATACTAAAAAACAGTAAAGAACTAGTTTATAATGAGCAATTTTATTCCAAGTAACTTTTATTTCATGAAAATCAATTAACATGTACTCAAGTTAACACTTAGAGTGGGGTTTTTTGGTTCCAATATTTTAAATCAACAATTATCAAATCCAATAACTACAAAGAAAGCATTTCAGCGAACTTAATCGCACTCATAAATACAAATATTTTTCCTCCTCTGGCCTCATTTTACACATATTTAAACTGCCATCTTAAAAGTATATTTTCTTTTCATTAGAGTCATATTTTTCTTTGAGTAAGTTATGCTCTGAGAACAAATGAGAATCTTTTGAAAAAGGTGTTATGTCTTAGGAAATGACTGTTTCAGTACAAGAAATGATACCCTGATGGCCTGAATAAATGAATTTAGCTCCAGAAGAGTCATTCTTTGCTTTCAGACTACAGTTTATTTGTTTTCCAATAAGGCAAAGATAATACTTATTTAGTGCCATGCAACTTTTCAGATACTAATAATTTCTCCAAATAGCAACCAATTTACAAGAGAACCACGTGCTATTATTACATACTTCATAAACAAACATAAGAATAATATTTTATCAATATTTCTTTTATCACTCATTTCAAGAAGTTTGAGATCATTAAAAACCCTGAAAATTTTTGCAAAGGCTACTACTGCTCTTTTATTCATTTCTGGGTCCAATTTGTTGTCCACCCATAGTGTCTGTCTAAGATGGTTAAACTAATGAGCCAGATATTTAGACTATATATCTAATTCATAAATATGAATCACTTGCGGTGATGCTATGTGTCTGAAATACTATAATCTCTGAAGAATTGCTGTTGCAGTGTGCCCAAAAGGCAAGAGAGAGGTGTGTGGAAGGAATGAGCAGATTGCAATACATTACCGATTATGTACTGTGGATAAGGATATCATCAGAGGGTGGTATGACCCAAAAAGAATAGGATTTGGGAAGGGTACAATCATATAGCAAGAGTAAGGGATAACTAAAGCATATCGTCCATGTTCTACTGGTTTCCATTCAATATTTAAACATGGAGAAAGGTCCCAGATGTGTTGGAGGGAGCCTTTTTGGAGAATTCACTGGAAGAGACATACAGAAATCACACATATTGAGAAGATTGTGATCTGAACTGATGGAAAGAGTATCATCATTAATAAGATCAAAAATCTATTGAGGTAAAATAAGGCTATTTTATCAAGAGAAATCTCAGTTTGAACACCATTTAATTAAGGTGGTAGTTTAGATTATAAATATGAATGTTTTGAATGTGTAATTTTTTTCTCTTTCTCCTCTCTATCTTATTGCCATTTGCTAGAATGATCCTTCTCATATATATATCTGGTTATGTTGCTGCTGCATTAAAAAATCTTCAGAGTTCATTAATTGTCATATTATGTCACAAATTGTCCATTAAGCAAATTCAAATACCATCCTACCTTTATAGTCTTAGGTAGACAAAACTGGTTATGATAGTCTTTGCTCAATTTAATGAATTCCCCAAATCAAAGTCTAGAAATTAAAGGGTGTAGATCTTTGTCTGAATAGCCCCTCCCATGGAGACAGTATCACCCTGGAAACTCTCTGAAATAACAAGGAACTTCTTTCATTTGTTTCCAAAAGATTATTAGAAAATAAAAATCTATACCTCTTCTCTTTTCAGAATAGTCACCCTATAGCCCCTAAAATGCTGTTCTGAAATGAACTCAACCCTCCCCTTCTTTTTCTCCCCTCCTCAAGAGAAAATGATGACTTAAGGAGATACACAAAACCAGCTAGCCTGTGGTTCATAGGCTTCAAATTCCTGCACACGTCTTACCTTCTTCCTTCCTAGTTTCCAAGAATAGTTCAGAGACCAGAGTTCTCAAGAATGCCCCAAATACAGTAGTAGTTCTGAAATGACAAAGCCCTTGCAGAGGCATATGGCAGTGGTAGACACATACTTAGAAGTGGCCTGAGAGAAAAGCTCCTAAGAATGGACTTTCTCAACTATGGGAGTTGACTCTTGGGCAAGACCATAATAGACCTTTCACAGAATTAAATATTTTGTATTATATGTATTATTTGGTATTATGGTCATGTGTCATATTCCTCTACAAAATTCCAGGAGACCAGATGTGTCTTATCTATACAAGGAATCAAATTGAGCACTTCCCATTGTAATCAGTAAACAACAGGTGCTTAATAAAGGCTAAATTGAGTTGTTTTGTTTTGCTTCCCCAGAAATACAAACAGAAGAACAAAGAAGCTATGAAATAATCTTCACAAATTTCCAACCACCCATGTTGTTGCTGTTTAGTCATTTCAATCTTGTCCAACTCTTCATGACCCCCTTTTCTTGGACTTTCTTGGAAAAGAGACTGGAATGCTTTGCCATTTCCTTCTCCTGATTGCCTTGTTTTTATTCCCATTGCCATCATGATGTCATCCAATGTCAGAATGTTTTTTTTTTTCTTGCACCAACCTCCTCTAATTTTTCCTGCCTTTGGTCTTCCAAGTCTGCACATATTTAACATGTCACTTATATTCAGTTCATCCTTCTACACTCAGTTCAAATGCAACCTTTTCCAATAAACCTTCCCTGATCATCTCAGACAGAATGTTGCGTCTCCCTCTGATTTGGGTCCATTTCTTATTTTACCTACTATCATGCACAGGAAAGGATCTTGCCCTTCTCATTTGTGTATTCACAACATCACTCAGCTTCATTAATAAATGTTAGTTAAATGAATGTGCTTTTAATACACATGCAAGAATCTTATAAATTCAGTGTTCATTCATCTCATTGTAACTGACAGAATTACTTCCATGGATAATGCACATACATAAGAGTGGAATAACTGAAATTAATGTGTAGAAGCTGAAGTATGATTTTGATTATAACATGAATCCAAAAATATTATCTGTGGAAACATATGACTGAATGGGAAAATGTTATTCAACATGTGCATCCTTAATTTACGGGAATTCCTCTCATGTAAAGTAAGTTCCAGAGGTAAATGTTCTCATAATTAAGCAACTACAAAACAAAAATAGAAAAAAAATTATAATTCTTACCTGAGTATGCTCAATTCAACTAGATATGAGATACTAGATGATATATAGATTATATCACATTTGATAGCAGCATTTTCCCAGTGTATTTTTCTTTCTTGTATTTTTCATATGATATCACATATGACTGGAAAATAAAAATGAAATATTTATGAAGTAGCTTTTGCTCAGTAGTTATCGGAACAAAAATTCTATTTGGATAAATTTTTAGTTAAAAAAAGTACAATATCAATGCCTGACAGTGTACACAAGAATAAAGTCCAAATGGATACATAATCTAGGTAAAAAGACTGATACTATAAACAAATTAGGGGAGCAAGGAATAGTGTATTTGTCAGATTTATGGAGAAGGGAGAAACTTTTGATTAAGCAAGAGATAGAGAACATTATGAAGCACAAAATGGATAGTTTTGATTATGCTAAATTGAAACGTTTTTGCACAAACAAGCCCAAAGCAACCAAGATTAGGAGGGAAGTAGAAAACTGAGAAAGAATTTTTATCAGTGTCTGTGATGAAGACCTCCTTCCTAAAATATAGAGAGAACTGAGTTAAATGTATAAGAATACAAGTCATTCCCCAATTGATAAATGGCTAAAGGATGTGAACAGCGAGTTTTCAGAGGAAAAAATTAAAGCTATCTATAATCAAATGAAAAAATGCTCTAAGTCACTATTGATTAGAAAGATGCAAATCAAAACAACTCTGAGCTACTACATCACACCTGTCAGATTGGTTATCATGACAAAACAGGAAGATGATAAATGCTGGAGAAGATGTGGCAGAATTGGAACACTAATTCATTGTTGGTGGAGCTGTGAGCTGAACCCATCATTCTGGAGAACAATTTGGAACTATGCCCAAAGGGCTACAAAAATGTGCATACCCTTTGACCCAGCAATATCGCCTCTAGGACTGTATCCCCAAGAGATCATAAAAATGGGAAAGGGTCCCACATGTACAAAAATATTTATAGCAGCTCTCTTTGTGGTGGCCAAGAACTGGAAATCGAGGGGATGCCCACCAATTGGGGAATGTCTGAATAAATTGTGGTATATGAATGTAATGGAATACTATTGTTCCACAAGAAATGGTGAACAGGAAGACTTCAGAGAGGCCTGGAAGGACTTATATGATCGGATGATGACTGAATGGAGCAGAACCAGGACTTTGTACACAGCAACAACAATAATATATGAGGACTTTTTCTGGTAGACTTAGCCCTTCACAGCAAGGCAAGAACCTAAAACATCCCCAAGGGACCCTTGAGGCAAAATGCCTTCCATATCCAGAGAAAGAACTATGGCATTGGATCACAGAATGAAGCAGACCGCTTTCTCTTGTGTTATGTTTCATTTTGTATCGTTTTCATGATTTCTCCTATTCATTTTAATTCTCCTATTGAACATGACTCGGGTGAAAATGTCTTTAATAAGAATGTATGTGTAGAACATAGATAAGACTGAATGCAGTATCAGGGAGGGAAGACGAAGGGAGGAGGAGAAAATCCAAGATATATGGAAGTGATTGTAGAAAACTGAAAACAAATTAATTAATTAATTTAAAAGTGCAATAACATGCCAAAGTTACTAATATATCTCTGTGAAATGTTATGAACAAGCCAATATTAAATGAGAAAACATATAATTAAATGAAATTCAAATTTTATAGTCATAAGCTTTACAAATTATTTTTGTCAGAACAACTCTTCTGTGAAGCTATAAGGCTACCTGGCTAATATTCACTCACAATTCCCTCAGTTATTGCTGATATTTTACCAATAAAATGTGTGTTTTTATTATGTGGTAATAAGAGTAATAACTCACTTTTTGTTGCTTATAAAGGACTTTCAAATGAGATAATATATATATAAAGTCTTGGCAAACCTTAAAATACTTTATAAGTACTGGTTATAGTTATTGTTAACGAACACTTCAATAGTGTCTGCTACTGTACGCACTATGGATGAGTGTTTTGGTTCCTTTAACCTTCTGAAGTAGGTAGTGTAACCATGATTACACCCATTTAACAGATGAAGAAACCAACACTAAGAGGCATTAGATGACTAGTGTCCATGCCTGCCAGACTAGTAAACGTCAGAGCTGAGATTCCAATCAAATGCAGCACCCTTTCCACACTGCACTCTCTCAGCCCAATAGCTATCGCTGGTACCAGAAGTACCCTTCATGATAGAGCTGACTTAAGGTAGTTATTTACCAATTAAGTACTGAAAGTGTCCCTGATGATTGGCAGGGATAATCAGAAATTCAAAGAGCACTGGTAACCATGTAAGTGTAATAGGATTATAGTTTTCATTCTTCTTAAACTGCTATGTGAGGTGTTCAGGCCGTTTAATCCCCTGGTAACTAGGCCAGACCCATATCAGAGACAGCTAGGATTTTGAGATTTTTTTTTATTTTCATTCCTAAATAAAAGGGGAAAAAACAAGTCATTCCAGGAAGTAACACAAAAGGAAGAAATCTCTTTTTTTGTTGTCTCAGTCTGGTTCCCCCAAGCTTGATCACATAAAGTAATTCAAATAAACCTCTGCCATAAAGTCAAATTCTTATCAGGACTGGTGGCAGAACATTTTCTCTCATGACAATGGAGGGGGAAAATGCATCTCTATTTAATCACGCAGCAAACATTTATTAAGTACCTACTGCATACCAGATGTGTGTAGGTGCTAAGAAAACAAATAAAAAAAAGACAGTCCCTTTCTTTAAGAAATTTACTACCATTATTTACAAAAGTTCTCTCAATTTAAGATTTAATTTCTTTTTACCCTCCCAACAGCTTAAGTCCTACATAAAGCAAACTAAATTTTAAATAAAACAAAGCAATTAACATTTCTCAAGATTGGTTATATACAATGCTAAAAATCCTTATCTAAAATCTTACCAAGATCTTTCTGGGCTTCCCATAGAAGGAATGCAGGATAGGAGGTTTAAGAGGAAGGGGAAAAAACTTGAGTTTTCTCCTTTAGGGCAATACAGAGAAGGTTGAATGTGAAAGCAAATACTCAAGACATGGGCCGGGTTTGCTGGGAACTAGGGTCACAGAGAATTTTGGAGGCTCTTGCTGAAATGATTGGGAATCCTTGGGTTTGACCTTGACTTCAAGAGAGTTCAGCTTGCTTGGGAGCACCTGTGGGCCCCAAAAAGGTAAAGACGTCTGCCCAGATTTAATGGCGCCTGACAGGGGAGGCAGAGTCAGGTGCTGGTTAGAGGGAGGAGAGGCAAGAAGAAGTCTGGGGAGAGATCTCAGCTGTGGGCTGGAGCTGAGGCCAGGTCAAAGCAGCAGTTGTGAAAAGCAAGAATAGTGCTATGAAAACATCCAACCAGAGGGGGGAAATCCCCATCTTCACACGTACGCACCTCAAGAAAGGAGAGGAGCAGGAGAATTGAGGTGGCCTTACCTGCAAGTCCTACCACACACTTTGTCCGAAGGTTCATCTACATTCCTATATTCTCTACGGTTCATAAGTTGCATGGCCATTAACAATGATTTTTTATAAGTCTACAAATGTGTGCTTTGAGATAGATACAGGAAGACAGCTCATGAGGAAAGCACATTTTGTACAAGTACAGGGATGGAAATAGGTAGAGGAAGGGGGCACTGAGCCAATCAGAGTTTTTTAAGTTTTGGTCAATATCAATCTACAACTATAGATGTGTATCTATTTACATAGATACATATATACGCACATATATGTAGGTATATATAAACACATATGTATGGGTACATAAATACAAACTTATTAAGTTCGTACCACATTTAAATACTGATGGAGTCTATTATATACTAGAAATTCATATTTAGTCACGTACTATAAGGAAAGCTGAATGCCACAGAAGCAACACCTTCAAATTGTGGTGCTGGAGAAAATTTTTGAGAGTCTCTTGGAGAGCGAGGAGGTCAAATCAGCAAATACTTAAAGAAATTAATTCAAGCTATTCACTGGAAGGTCAAATACTGAAGCTGCTGAAAAGGCAGGACTCACTGAAAAAACCCTGATTTGGGGAAAGATTGAAGGCAAAAGAAAAAGAGGACTGCAGAGGATCAGATGGATGGATAGAGTCAAGGAAACAATGAACATGAATCTGAACAGACATCAAGAAACAGTAGAGGACAGAAGGGCCTGGGGGCCTAGGATACATGGGGTCATGAAGATTCAGACATGACTGAATAACTGAGCAACATAATGATGCTAAGTTCTGAATAAATCATTTGTGACTATTTTTTTTTTAAATCTGAGGGTATATTTTTCTTGCCTCTTAGAAATTTATTAACCAATTCAATTTATTAAATATTTATTAAACATGTATTACACACAAGGCACCAGGCTTGACACTGAGAAAATCAAATTCAAAAACAGTAATCTGCAACCTTAATTGAGGGAATGGCATATATACACAAGTGGGCAGCTAGATGGCATAGGGGATGGGGCACTGGGTCTGGGAGTCAAGAAGAGTCATCTTCCTGAGTTTAGATCTGGCCTCAGATAATCCCTGGCTGCGTGAAGTCAATTAACTCTGTTTGCCTTAGTTTCCTCACCTATAAAGTGGGCTGGAGAAGGAAATGGCAAACCACTCCTGTATCTTTGCCAATACCCAAATGGAGTCATGGAGAGTTGGATACAATTGAATGTACAACACACAGACAAGTTATCTGTATCTCAGTTTCCTCATCTACAAATTGCAGAGACTGAACTAAGATTCCCTGCCAGCTCTAAAGTCAATGATCCTGTGAGCTAAGTGGGACATTGTGCTAAATAAAAGTGCTCTGAGAAAGTTGAGGAGGCAGAAAAGACTTTGGGGAGGGAGTACTTTGAGCTGACAGAGGGAGGCTCAGGAAAAGCTTTCCAGAAGAGCTGCCACCTGCCCTATGCCTCAGAGGAAAGCAGGGATTTCAACAAAACATCACAGGGTTTTACAGTTGATACTATAACAAATAATCCCACAGCCATCCTGGCACAAATGAGAAAGACAGCAAACTTACCGAGTTTTACTTTCTGCTGTTATTAAACTTTCCTTTGAAGTAACCTCAGTCTCTCCCCCAGTCACTATAAAATAGCCTCCTCTGAACCTTAGCTAATTTATCTCTTATACATTCCCCTGTCCTTTTCTTATAACTGAAAACCATAGTAATTTAATTTCCTTCACTTCTGGTTTTTAAAATAAAATTTTGACATTGAATATAATCTCACCTCTTAGTATTCCATCTCTGTACTGTTATTTCTTACATAAAGAACCCAATCAGTCATCTGGTGAATTAATGTAAATTCTTTATACACAATAGTATTCATAGACATCAACATGATAAATAAATTTTTTTAATTATTCCAAGTATTTTGGGCTATAATTCACAAGCCATTAAAAAATTTAAATGGTTCTTAATCATTAACCTAAAATTCTCATAAGCAGGCTTATTTTTAAAAAATACATAAATCAGTCAATTGAGAATCCTCCCCATGATTCATCAGAATCCTGATTTAACCTTCCTTTTATTCTATACTAATGAATATACTTCTCAATCTTTAAAAAAAAATAGTCAATCTTTGCAGAAGAATGAATTTCTGTAAGCTACTGAACCCTTACAGAGCTTCTCTCATTTCATGTTGTCTTCACAGTGACATGATGGTTGATAATACTCTATACTTGAAGTCAGTTACAAAGTATTTTCACACAGATGATCTCATTTGGGGTCTATAACAACACTGTGAGGTAAGTCGGGATTAACATTATTATTTCCAATTTTTAAAGATGAAATGGGCTCCGAGGAGTTAACTGAGCTCCCTCTAGGTCACAAAGTTAATATGTGTCAAAAATGGAATACAAATCCTTCTGACTTCAGCTCTCATGTCCTTTCCACTTCCATGTGTAATTTCATACATTTTACACAGCTAACTCAGGTTTGATGTAAAGATGCATCATTATATTAAGGATCTGACATTCCATTAATGTAGGCAATCCTTCCACCAACACAAATCACAAGCCCTCTATGGCTTGGCATAGTCTTTAACATTTGCTTGGCAACTAGACTACTGAAGAATTTGGAGTAAAAGATCATGGCAGATAGGATGCTGGACTTTCAGAGGAGATAGTGTACACCTTGAAAAATGCTATACATCAGCTTATATGGAGGAGGACGAGGTGACAGTGGATAGAGTTCTAGGCCTGTAGTCAAGAAGATTCCTCTTCTGAGTTCAAACCTGGCTTCAGACATTTATTGTTTACGTGACCCTGGGTAAGTCACTTAACCCTGTTTGCCTCTGTTTCCTTACCTCTTCTTAGAGAAAGATACACTCCAGTGTCTTTGCCAAGAAAACCCCAAAAAGGGGGTCATGGTGAGTCAGATGAGACTAAAACACGAGTGAACAAGTGACACTCTCCCCCACCCCAAAAAAAAGGAATCAGTAAACATTTAGTAATCTACTATTACATAGCAACCTTGTGGATCTAAATAAAAGCATTAATGATCCCTGTTCTGAGCTAAGTACTAAGGACACAGATATAAATGGAATAATCCCTACTCTGAAGGAACACACGTCATACCTAGAGAAACAACTGCTCTTGCAAGCATATACAGAATAAGCATCAAAAGAACAAATAAAAAGTAGCTAACTACAACGTACTGTGGGGAGGAGCACACTGACAGGGCAGCGCATCATCAGGACAGGTTTCATGTTCAAGGTGGTGTTTGCCTAAGCAATGGAGGAAGTAAGGAATTCTAGGAGGCATCAATCAGGCTGGAGTGGATTACATCAGAGATGTCAAACACTTTGCCTGCAACACTTCAGATTACAACAAACCAGATTAAAATGTAATTAGGAAATACTTGAAATAAATACAAATACACTAAAACATAGGTAACAATATTTTCAAAATGAGTCCATGTAACGCCTGTAGAGATCCTTGAGTACAGATTAGTGGCCTCTGTTTTTCTTTGAGTTTGATAATGCTGCATTAGAGGCACCGAGAACAGCTAAAGGAAAGGAAAGGAATTAAGAGATGAAGCATCTTGCACAAAGAATTGAAGAGAGGCTAGTTTGGCTGGATTGCAAAGTACAGAATAGGGAGTAGAGTCCAGTGAGGTTGGCAAGATAGGTTGTAACAGGATTGTAAAGGATTTTAAAAAACAAATAAAAGGGTTTACATTTTATCCCAGAGCCAATAGGAAACCACTGAAATTAACCTAGTAGGGAACATGGTTAGACCTTTGGTTACAGAAAAATCGCTTTGGCAACAATGTCAACGAAAGACCTAGAGTGGGGAAGGATGTGCAATGGGGCCAATTAGGAGGCTGTCGCAATAGTCCAGGTGAAAGGTGATGAAGGTTTGAATTTAGATGGTAAGCTTTCATAGCTGACATTATGACCTGGCAGATGATTGGATATGCTAGATGATGCAGAAAAAACGTCAAGAATACAATCATTAACCTAGGAGACTGGAGGAAAGGTAGTACTTTTGACATAAATGGGGAAGTTTAAAACGGGTGGGATTTCAGGGAAAGGGAATAAATTCTATTTTGGACATGATAAATTTGATATTTTTTCCAAGACATTAAGCTTCAAATGTCCAATACGCATCTGCATATGGTGCTAAATGATCATTTGATTAACTGAGCAACTGTGCAGTTGGGAGTGGGCCTGCAGTGAAAGTGATCAGTCCCTATAACTGGCCAAGTTTGGAGGAGTTTCAACTCTGCATTGAAATATGACCAGAAAGTGATGCACTTGAGACTAGCGCTGTGACTTGTTGCTAACCTCCTCTGTCCCTGGCAACTCAACATCCAAGAAGACAGCTGGGATGAAATGCCATAAAATCAGATGTGATGCCCTACAGCATAGCTGAATTATGGACTTCTGAGCTCTACCTAGTTCTCTCTCAGCAGAGTTAGGTAGAGTTCGTGGCCTCGAATACACACAAGGGGTGCAAATGTAAGCCTATCTTAATTAAGATATTCACAGAAGGTCTAAGCAGTTTAATTGAATCAGTCAATCAATTTAAAGTGTAACTAGGTAGGAACAAGTTCTTAATCTGAGAATATTGAAGCTCTGTGAACATTGAATAAATAAAGGTAACATCACCTCACCTATACATCACAGGGTTATTGGGAAGATCAAACGAAGTAATACGTACAGTATTATGTAGACCTTAAAGGAACTATATAAGTGCTAGCTTTCATTAGTAGTAGAAGCACCCTTTTAATCGGGGTGGGAGATTAGCTTGGAAGGGGATGCCATTAGTACAACCATGGTAAATACCTATATTGTCCAAGAATTCTGATAATCATTGATAACAGGGACCTAAAACTCCATTATCTGTAAGCTGAATGTCATCTTCTCTCTCACTAACAATATCGTATAACTCTCTGTCCCTCTGTTTGGATGAATACAGAATTAGATTGGCATAAGGAAAACTCTCCATGATTATTCCTGAAGAGTAATAAAAATTTAGATTGACAGTGGGAATGTCATAAACCTAAACTCAAATTCAGGTTTGAGACAATTAGTTAAATTATTGTCTACAATGTACTTTTAGGAGTCTATTGCAGTGCTTAAGCAGACTTTTTTTTAACCTTTCTTTAGTTTTAGAAATGGGATTTTTCCCCCAATTAATTAAGCAGAGAAGGCAAATATCATTAGCACTAAAGTAGAATTAAAGCCCAGGATAGTTCAGGCTGATGTTTTCAATGCTGTTGCTTCGTGAAACAGGAAGAAGCTTACATTTCGATAATTATGTCTATTACATCAATTAAATGAAGAGATTACTTGATGAAATAATGGTTTTTATCTCAAATAACTGTTTCTATCAAAATCTGTGCTGCCACTTAGCATATGCCCTTTCTGTGGAGACAGTTAAGGGGATAGAGTTGGTAAAGGAATAAATAGGTACGCAGCGGGGAGAATGCTGGATATGGAGTCAAAAAGACCTGAATTCTAATTGTGGTTTAGATACTTACTAGCTATGTGAGCCTAGGCAGAGTCTTAAACTTCTCTCAGCCCCAGAGTTCTCATCTGTAAAATGGGGATAATAGCACCACCTAACCTCATAAGGTTACTGTGAGAATCAAGTGAGATAGCATGTGTGAAGCATTTTGCAAACCTTAAAGCAATATATGAATGCTCATTATCCTTACTTCTACTACTACTACTACTACTACTACTACTACTACTACTACTACTACTACTAGTACTGCTACTACTACTACTACTACTACTTCTACTACTACTACTACTACTACTACTACTACTACTCTTACTACTACTACCAACACCACCACTACACTATCACTACTACTTCTACAACTACTACCACTACTACTACTTCTACTACTACTACTACCATATAGCAATTAAGAGAAATGAACAGACCTGATATTCCCTGACATGATACAAACCTTCAATCTGTGTTCTGTCTGATACAGAAATTGCATGGAATAGAGTGGTACAACCCTAGACTGATTTATGTTTCCTGGCAGGTTTTCTAATTTATAGCAGGGAGCAGAATGTGGAGCTAAGGACTGAATTTCTGTCTCCTAGGGCATTCTGGAGGAAAGATGACCTATATTTGTAAATCATAGTCTTAGGATGTATTTGCACAGCTTGAAAGGAACAGTGATCAAAGGCAAAACACCTGGAGAAACTTGTATTAACTCTTGCAAATCAGAATTGTCAAGGAGTTCCACTCTGAACATTCTGATTAACAAAAGCTTTTACTATTCTAGAAACAGCTGTTAGCTTCATCTCGCTAGACTGTTCTCCTTTCATCTCAATTTCCCTTGAAATTCCATCTATTACATTAAACTATTTGCAGCCTAGGGTGTGATTTATACAGTGGTAGAATAAAGCAATTAAATAATACTGTGAAGATATTCCTCTTGAATGGACTTGTGCTTACTTTTCATTTCTTTCGAAAGGGAAGGAAAAAACCAGGGAATATTGTTGAAGGAGCTGAATTATTCCTAATAGGTCTAATGTGTTCAGTTATGGTTTCTACAACAGCATTTTGAATGTTCTTACCAAAATGAATCTATTTTGTGTGTTGTTCTTTTGGATCATCCTCTTAAATGACATTGTGTTAGTTACATGAACTTTACTGCCCAAATGTTGAAGTTATGTTTTGTATGGTCATACTCCAAATTTTCATACCATACTGCATTTCCACTAAGCTATTTTTCTGGGGCAACTTTAAGAATTTATACACAAAACTACAGACTTCACTGTCAATTTCATGGGATGCTATGGCCACAAGAATAAAAAATTTTCCTTCAAAGTACATGTTATATCTCCCAAGAAAATATAAGCTCCATCAAGGCAGATAATACTCTCTTTTCTTTTCATTCCCAACGTCTAGCACATTATGAACACTAAATAATATTTGTTAAATTGAACTATATTGAGGACAAACTGCTTCTGATAATGAAGTTATCTTTACAAGTTGGTACTTGAACTTTGGGATATGTTTTCTATCACAATGAAAATATTTAAAAACTTCTCAGGCAAGACCAGAAGATATTTCTGTAACAAGAGCCTTTGAGAATACCGGGTCACTTCCATGACATAATGAGGTGTAAGGTATGTGTGAGTACTTTGTGTTTTGCTTTACCCATAAAATTTGTGTGTCCTCATGGATCTGTCGAGAAGTAGCTTGCAAGGAGTCATGAATAGATATCTTCAGAGGTGCCTTTACTCTCCTTTCTCCAAAGGAGACTTATTCTTACCAGGAAGGAAAGCAGGAGATTGGTGCCAGAGACTGGCCACTCCTCAGAGAAAGGGTAGTTGGCTAGAATGGCATATTTCCCTTTCTCCTCCCCTTAAATATCATTAGTCTAGGGGAAGGAGATTTTAGGTTCAAGCTGAGCTTCGGACCCTATCCTTTGATGGGGAAGGAGTGCCTCAAGCTATATATCTAATGTTATGCTCTCCCTTCCCACCAAATGCCACTTCCACAAAGATCACAAGTGATGAATAACAAATAAACCCATTCATCCAAGTAAACAGCAAAGAGAAATCAGAGAAGGGGTACAGATGAAAATATGCTAGACAATAACCTGAGTGAATGATCTCATTTTTAAATAGAAACCAAATACTGTCTTCTTTTGCCTTAACTTGTAATCTCAGAATTATGGAATTCCATGTTAGAAGACACCTTAGGTGTCACCTATGCCAAACCCCACCTGAAATATACTCTCGGGGTCAGTTATTTTTCTTCTCTTTTCCCTCATGTGATTAGCTCTGAAACCATTTATGGCTCATTATTATTTATTGTATTATCGACAAGATGCAGATGCATGATAACACCCAATTAAGAAAGCCAAACTTTTTCCATTATGACAAATGCAGACAAAATCAGCAATGCAAAAAAATCAAACAATTTATATTAAATGTGATAAAATAGAATTTTAAGAAATGCTGATATTCATCTGTGGACTAATTGTAACTAAAATCAGCAAATGTAATTATGAAAAAAAATTTTCTACTATGTTGAAGTATAGAATAGGAATAAGCAGTAGAACTGTGATCAGTCTGTAGAGGTATCTCCTGGAAGAGAACATTCCCTTTGTCAATGTAGGTTGGCATCTTCTCTATAATCTATAGCCTTAGAGAGTTATCAAGGGCACTAAGTGTCAGAGGCAGAAATTAAACCCAGCCTTTCCTGGCTCCAAGGCCAACTCTTTCCAGGATGCCACACTGTCTCTCAGGATGAGGAATACTATTAAATTAATTGAATTTGAGCATATAATGTTTTATATAATAGACATATTTTTGAATAATTGACTGAAAACTGAATTTTTAAACCACATTTTACTTTAAGGATACTAGAACACTTAAAGGAACTCTACAAAGAATTGTTTTTAAAACCAAATAATTTGGGGGCGGAGCCAAGATGGCGGAGTAGAAAGACGCACATACACATAGCTCTGAACCCACAACCCATAGAATGGCTACAGGGAAGTAACTCACGGCAAATTCCGCACCCAGAGGCCACAGAACATTGGAGCGAGGGAGATTTCTGTTCCAGAGGGACCTGCAAACCTCTCGCAGAGGGGTCCTTCGCGCTGCGGACTGGGCGCCGGGACTGGGAGCTTAGTGCAGCCCGGCCGCGGCCGCGGCACCGAGAGGAAAAGATCCGAGCAGGCTTCACAGACAGGATCTCCAGCGGCCACGCGGGTCCCTCCACCCACAGAGAGATCTGCAAACCTCTCGCAAAAGGTCCGTCGCGCTACAGACGCAAAGCCCAGCCCAGACCTGCTGCGGCCACGGCTGCGGCACCGAGAGAAACAGATCCAAGCAGGCTTCAGGGACAGGATCTCCAGCGGCCGCACAAGTCCCTCCACCCACAGGTGACAGGGGTGGGTGAGAGAGTCTCTTTGGCGGGTCGAGAGGGGAGTGGGGTGCCCCCATAATTCAGGCCCCACCCCGGGAGGTAGAAGCTGAGAGGCGGCTGCAGACAGGGACTCCCCAAGCGGGCGGGAGCCTGAATCCATTGTGGAAGGTCTGTGCATAAACCCCCTGAGGGAACTGAGCCTGAGAGGTGGCCCTGCCCCGATCTCAGCACCAGAACATAATCTCGTACTGAATAGCAGCCCTGCCCCCGCCAAAAGCCCTGAGGCTGGAAGCAGCATTTGAATCTCAGACCACAAACACGGGCTGGGAGGATCAGGAGGCGAGGTGGGTGTGAGGAAAATATTCAGAGGTCAAGTCACTGGCTGGGAAAATGCCCAGAAAAGGGAAAAGAAATAAGACTATAGAAGGTTACTTTCTTGGCGAACAGGCATTTCCTCCCTTCCTTTCTGATGAGGAAGAACAATGCTTACCATCAGGCAAAGACACAGAAATCAAGGCTTCTGTGTCCCAGCCCACCCAATGGGCTCAGGCCATGGAAGAGCTCAAAAAGAATTTTGAAAATCAAGTTAGAGAGGTGGAGGAAAAGCTGGGAAGAGAAATGAGAGACATGAAGTCAAAGCATGAACAGCAGATCAGCTCCCTGCTAAGGGAGACCCAAAAAAATGTTGAAGAAATTAACACCTTGAAAACTAGCCTAACTCAATTGGCAAAAGAGGTTCAAAAAGCCAATGAGGAGAAGAATGCTTTCAAAAGCAGAATTAGCCAAATGGAAAAGGAGATTCAAAAGCTCACTGAAGAAAATAGTTCTTTCAAAATTAGAATGGCACAGATGGAGGCTAATGACTTTATGCAAAACCAAGAAATCACAGAACAAAGAGAGAAGAATGGAAAAATGGAAGATAATGTGAAATATCTCATTGGAAAAACAACAGACCTGGAAAATAGATCCAGGAGAGACAATTTAAAAATTATGGGACTACCTGAAAGCCATGATCAAAAGAAGAGCCTAGACATCATCTTTCATGAAATTATCAAGGAAAACTGCTCTGAGATTCTAGAACCAGAGGGCAAAATAAATATTCAAGGAATCCACAGAACACCGCCTGAAAGAGATCCAAAAAGAGAAACTCCTAGGAACATTGTGGCCAAATTCCAGAGTTCCCAGGTCAAGGAGAAAATACTGCAGGCAGCTAGAAAGAAACAATTCAAGTATTGTGGAAATACAATCAGGATAACACAAGATCTAGCAGCCTCTACATTAAGGGATCGAAGGGCATGGAATAGTATATTCCAGAAGTCAAAGGAACTAGGACTAAAACCAAGAATCACCTACCCAGCAAAACTGACTATAATACTTCAGGGGAAAAAATGGTCTTTCAATGAAATAGAGGATTTTCAAGTATTCTTGATGAAAAGACCAGAGCTGAAAAGAAAATTTGACTTTCAAACACAAGAATGAAGAGAACCATGAAAAGGTGAACAGCAAAGTGAAGTCATAAGGGACTTACTAAAGCTGAACTGTTTACATTCCTACATGGAAAGACAATATTTGTAACTCTTGAAACATTTCAGTATCTGGGTACTGGGTGGGATTACACATGCACACACGCTCACATACATAGAGACAGAGTGCACAGAGTGAATTGAATAGGATGGGATCATATCTTTAAAACAAAATGAAATCAAGCAGTGAGAGAGAAATATATTGGGAAGAGAAAGGGAGAAATTGAATGGGGCAAATTATCTCTCATAAAAGAGGCAAGCAAAAGACTCATTAGTGGAGGGATAAAGAGGGGAGGTGAGAGAAAAACATGAAGTCTACTCTCATCACATTCCACTAAAGAAAAGAATAAAGTGCACACTCATTTTGGTAGGAAAACCTATCTCACAATACAGGAAAGTGGGGGATATGGGGACAAGGAGGGTGGGGGGGATGATAGAAGGGAGGGCATGAGGAGGAGAGTGCAATTCGAGGTCGACACTCATGGGGAGGGATAGGATCAAAAAGAGAATAGAAGTAATGGGGGACAGGATAGGATGGAGGGAAATATAGTTAGTCCTATACAACACAACTATTATGGAAGTCATTTGCAAAACTACACAGATATGGCCTATATTGAATTGCTTGCCTTCCAAAGGGAAGGGGTGGGGAGGGAGGGAGGAAGAGAAGTTGGAACTCAAAGTGTTAGGATCAACTGTCAAGTAATGTTCTTGCCACTAGGAAATAAGAAAAACAGGTAAAGGGGTATAGAAAGCTATCTGCCCCTACAGGACAAAAGAGAAGATGGAGACAAGGGCAGAGAGGGATGATAGAAGAGAGAGCAGATTGGTCATAGGGGCAATTAGAATGCTTGGTGTTTGGGGGGGGAGGGGATAAAAGGGGAGAAAATTTGTAACCCAAAATTTTGTGAAAATGAATGTTAAAAGTTAAATAAATAAATTTAATAATAAAAAAAAAAAACCAAATAATTTGTTACTGAAGAGCAAATAAAAATCTCCTAATTCATCTACTGATGAGTTTGAGGGTAATTTGTTGTGTTACAAGGAAAAGAGACTTCCTTATTTGCTATTCTGTAGTAATGTGATCTGCTATTATCTGGTCTATCCTTATATATCTACCACTAAAGCATTACATGGTGTGGAGGTGACCCTGCTAGGCTCTCAAAAGCTGTACCAATGAAATATAAACTCTTATTGGTCCTAACAGCCCAGAAAGATTTTAAGCATGGACCCAGTAGGAAACTGTCCCTTTGATACTAAACTCACTTAATTCAGAGAGGTTCATCACTAAAAGAGACCACTTTTTTGTTGTTCACAGGTGACACCTGAAACTATTTACTAATTCATTACATCGCTATAATCTGTCACACCAATGAAATTACATCTTTTTTTAATTATTAAAAATATGCCAAGTTCAGTTCACCTGTGTATAAGAGCATGTTTTACCTCTGTAATATCTCTGGCATCTGTTCCCTTCACTCCCACTCTAGGTAGATTTTCTCATGATGCCTTACTTATATGACTACAATAGATTCTTTAGAGAAGAATACAAGTTCCTTAGGAGAAAGAATGCTTGTTTTTGTCTTTGCATACCCAATTTCTAGCACAGTACTTCAGTGCTTAATAAATGTTTGTCCAGTTGACTTACTGATCTCCTTTATTTTACTGTCCTTAGCTGAATGAATGTTTCCTATACCCAGATGGAGTCACTACCATTACTATCACTACTGCTAATTTGTTGTTGTTCAGTCATTTCAATCATGTTCAACTACTTGTGATCCCATTTGAGGTTTTCTTGGCAAAGAAACTTAGAGTGCTTTGCCATTTCTCCAGTTCATGGAGATGAGGAAACTGAGGCAAACAAGGTAAAGAGACTTATCCATGATCACCCAGTTAGTACGTGTCTGAGATCAGAAAGTTTTTCTGACTCTAGGTCCAGCACTTTATACACTGTGCCACCTATCTGCCCACTACTATTACTCCTACTCCTACTCCTACTCCTACTCCTACTACTAAATACAAGCTGACACGTAGTATTTTTCTGATTTGCAAATCACTTTATGCACATTATGTCCTCTGAAGTTCCCACATTCTATCTGCCATGATCTTTTACTACAAATTCTTCAGTAGTCTTCGATAGCCTCCAAGGTACAGTTCAAACTTATTTACCTAGGATTCAAGGGACCCCTAGAAGCTAGCATCTTTCTCCATTTGAGGTCATATCTCATATCATTATTGTCTTCTCCAGACAATCCGAATAACTCTTGGATTACCAAGCATTCATTGCCCTCCCATATGCCTGTGCAAATGCTTGGCCTGCTGCTCATGCCTAGAATGCTCTCACTCTCCATTTTTACCTTTCAAAATTCTATGTGTCCTTTAAAGCCCACTTCAAATGGCCCCTCCTTCAGAGTCTTTCCTGAGCCTTCTGGTATTTTTTTTTTTTGCTTTCCTCTTCCAACCTTAAAACACTGTTTTGTAACTCTCTGATAAATTTACCATTTCTTATTCACACAATAAAGCTATCTTTTTCAGTGAAATCCATTGTAGTTGCTTTTTAAAAACCTGAATTCCCCTCTCTCCACAAAAATGAGCATCTCCTTTTAGGGAGCAGAAGAGAAAAAAAGGATTGCAAGTTTCCCAAACCATCACTTATGTTTTGCTCTACCCTTTAAATATACAACAAATTCGATGTGCAACTTTCAAAACTATCTGGCTTACTATGAATTCTTTTGGTCTTCCTTCCATGTTCTGCTCATTTAAAAGAAAAAGTTTCAATGAGTCCTTGTCTTAATTTTACTTATCTTTTTTCAACCCTATGAAACCCTGTCTTTAGCCTTTTTCTTCCTCTCACCTCTCCAACCCCCAATTGGGGGTAAGGGGAAAGAGAGAAAAGAAAAAGAAAACTCATAACAAATAAGATCATATGCCTTCAGAAATTATCATAGAAGCACCCCCAAGGACTACATTAATCTTGTAGATCATTAAATCATTAGGTTAGTACTTTAAATAGACTGAAAGAAAGTACACTAAGTCACAGTATAATACCCGAGTAGGACTCAAGTTAGGAAAGCTTCATTCCAGTGGGGTGCTTTGTGTCTATTTTTTAAAAATTTCTACTCTTTACAGAAGAACACAAAGCATCCTATATCATCAGTGTGCAAGTACTTGTAACACTATGAGCTAAGCAAATATTCTTATATTAAATTGCAGAAATACTGCAAGATTTAATGATTAGTATTAGTATTTGCACAGGTACCAAGCTTTCAACTGATCGGAAAAAAATGGTAAATTCTTTAATTCCCCAAATAGGTAACTTCACAGCAATAACTCACACCTATCAAGGATTTTCAATCTATAAGATATTAGATTCAACAGGGATTTCAACACCTCAGAAAACCAATTACTACTGAGAGTTGCAGCGATTGATAAAAGAACTGAAAACTGAAAGTTAAGCTGTTACAGAGATTAAATAGTCTAAAGGCTAAGAAAAATATAAATCTTAGAAACAATCACAAGAAAAAATTAAGAAAACTTTTTTTTCACATTTTAAATATATATCCTTTTCTGTATATTTACATAATAACACTTCTAGCATTCAATTATTCAAGTATTTTAAGAGAACAAATTAATATAGGCACTTTGGAAAGTACAATAATTAACTAATCATCTAGATATCTGATTTCCTAAGCTATATTTGCTACTTGAGTAAATAATGACCAAATGACCTAAATGTGATTAGGTGCGTTGGGCTCTATATCGTTGGCACAGCACAAATACCTCACCCTTGAGGAAACTTTCATGATGATGCCCAACCAAGAATAATCTTTCTCTTCTCTCACTTTTTTCGTTTATAATCCATATTCTACAACCAGTATTGTATTTTTACCTGTCCTATTCTTTAGAGAACAGTTTAGGTAATAAAGCACATGACACTGTTGTAAATACTGCTATTTTGTTCAACAATTATTTCATATATGTATGTATATGTATCTATGTATGCATACAAACATGTGTATGTGTGTGCATATGTGGATATGTGTGTCTAACTATATCTGTATTTACACATATTTATCCATCCTTCCATCCATCTATCTATCTATGAAAGAAACAAAAACAGAGATGACTACAGGCAGCCAGGTGGCATGGTTAATAGAGCGCCTGACTTGGAATCAGAGAAACCTCAATCAGAGGTGGGGAACCTACTGCCAAAGAGTTCTGTAAAGTTTGGATTTAGTCAAAGGGCCTCACTTGAGGACCTAGAGGGCATCGTGTGGCCTCAAAGTCTGCAGCTTCCCCACCCCTGACTCAGTTCACATCCCACTTCACTTACTAGTCTTACCAACTATGTAACCCTGGGTAGGTTATTTAACCTTGGTCTGCCTCAGTTTCCTCATCTGTAAAGTGTGCATAGTAATAGCAACTATCTCACAGAGTTACTCTGAGGATCACATGAGATAATATTTCTAAAGCGCTTAAGACAGTACCTGGCACATGGTGGGCATTTAATAAACGCTTGTTCCCTTCTCCATCCTCTTCCCTCTCCCCCTTCCACTTGGGTGGGAGGGGAGAAATGGGCACAGATAGTTAAGTATAAAGTAATATGAGGGAGGTGGCTGACAACAAAGAGAACCAGAAAATGCCTCCTTTGGATCTGGCACCAAAACTGAGTCTTAAAGGAAGCTAGCCATTCTGAGAGGTGGAGGTGAGGAGGAATGTGTACATCCCAGGCAATGGGGGTGGGGTGCGTGAGGTCTGTACATTTCTTCTAATAGTATAAATTTTGTAATTTAGCTTATTGATCGAGTCCTTCTAAGTTCTAGTGATCCCAAACATCAATCAATACTTATTTTTATTCATATCAAGAGATTAATGATAATCTAATGCAACCTGAATTACAAGTGATTTTTTCAGTTCAGCTGCATGAAAATAAAAAAACAAAAACAGAAAAGTATTTATTTGAGTTATTTAAAATATTTTTAATGCCTAAAGGCTCAAAAGTCATATATGAAATATCAACCCAAATTTAAATTTAATTCTCTAATTGTCAGGGAGAAGACGAATGGTGAATCAGGCCCCAAGCTCAGTAAACTAATTCCTAAACTATTGTGAGGAAACAGTTCCACAGAATTTCAGCTGGGTAGCACATCAGCTGTTCTGCTCTAACTCGTACCTGAAAGAATTCCCACACTAACATACCAAACATATGGTTATCCAGCCTTTGTTTGAAAACCTCTAGTAAGAGAGACCTGTTCCACTTCGAGGCAGCTTATTCCACTTTGTGACAGCTTTAATTATTCAGAAATTTTCCTTTCTTGTCTTCCTCAGATTTTAGTTTCCCTGAATTTCAAGGCAAGTGTGTGTGTGTGTGTGTGTGTGTGTGTGTGTGTGTGTGTGTGTGTGTGTGAGAGAGAGAGAGAGAGAGAGAGAGAGAGAGAGAGAGAGAGAGAGAGAGAGAGACAGACAGACAGACAGACAGACAGACAGACGGACAGATAGATAGACATAGTCAATGAATAACCTTATGCCTCACTCATTCTGGTTCCCCACCAGCACCTTGGTTGAATCTATTCCTCTAGCTTTTTTTTAAAATATATTTTAGCTTTTTATCCTGGTTTAACCCCCTCAGTCATTCGGTAGATGAAAAATCTTTAATCATATTCTGACTAATCTTCCTGAAACCAAATTTGTTATTTCACTCCTCTTCTCAACAATGTCCTGGAAAGTTATAATAAAGATAACACTGTTTGTGTATCATGTGAGGAATAAAACAAGAAAGCATGTGCTCATCAAAGACATTTGCCAGTTTCATGGAGGAGATCTAGCACCTAGTCCAAGTTGAAAAGGGTCTACTCAGGAATGCTGAGGTCCTTCCAACCCTCTCGGTTTTTGTTTATTTTGTTGTATGTATTATCTGTATGCCTGTTACAGTAAGCCCCAGGAGAGATCCAAACCTAATAAAAACAGTTTAACCTAAAAATCTGTGCAGGGTTAGAAAACAAACAAACCATGAAGGAAAAATGACTACTATCAAATCGCTAGGACATGTAGTTAGATGGACAACATTACAGCCCAATAAATTGGGCCCAGAATTAAGAGGAGAGCCTATTAGATTTCCTTTGGAAAACTGCAGAACTCCTTTAGTGACCCCAAACAACTCCCAGAAATAATAGTTATCTTTTTAGTGGTAACATTCAACCAGTATTGCTACACGGTTGTGGTTCATGGAACATTGAGGTGTATGCTGGGTGTGAACAACCTGTCCTACATGACAATTAAAGAATTAAGATGTATTGTGTAACAAAAGATGTCCTGATGTAAAGGCATGATGAAAAGAAAATGGAGAGGTCATATCACAAGAGCAATAGGTAACTGTTTTTGATACCCTCAAGACACCAAGAGACAAGTAAAGGGGGATCCCAGCATATTAAGTTGAGTTCTTGGGGCAAACTTATGGGACAGCATGGGCGAGAGTCACATAGGATGCTTTAGCACATGCATGGGTTGCAATCTGCATTTTTGGAAGGAATATGGATGAGATTCCCAGGTATACTGGCGAATTTGAATAAAAGATTTCATGCCTTTACTAAAATATCATTCTGTACACCAGCAGAAACCTTTCAGCACTTATTATTATGTGGTTTCTATTTACTTATAATTAACATTAAGATAAATAGATACTTATAAGCATCTGTTCCAATGAAGAATTTCCACATTTTATTGTTGTAGGATTTCTTCTCAAAAAATTCAATCTAAAAGTCTAACACAGTTCTTCAGGGAAGATAAAGACATTACTTCTTTTAAATGTTCCAATTCTTTAGCTCATAATTATATTTATATTAATATTCATAAAGTATGTGAAGCTATTCAAATGTAAATTTCAACACATGCTGGAACAGCTGAAATTTTCCAAAACTGAGAGGAAAAAAAGCAGCTAATAATCACCACCTTTACATTAAATGCAATAAATACCCTTTTAAATCACTCTTTTTAAAAATGTCATATAAACACTATGCGCATTTTCATTTTCTTCATTGTGTAAATCCATTGATTTGTAGCTTTAAAGCATTTAACCATTTTAGTCATTTTTCAGAAGTAATAAAATAGGCCAATAAAGCATATCATAAGCTGATTACTATATGGGGATTATATCAACTAATTGTCTTTCAATAAAATTTACATACTTTAGTATTTAATATTCTAGCATAATTTTTATTCCAAATAAATATCCTATAATTAAATGAAGGAAATGATAAAAATGTTTACAATCAGATTCTTTGTTCTTTTCTGAGAATGAACCATTCAGGCTCATCCATACGTATGCACATCCATGCACATGTACATTTGCTTTAGGTAAAGGAAATCCAGAGAAATAATGCCTCTCTCTATCATTAGTTTAAACATTAGTAGGTCAAATTCAAATTCCTGCTTCTAGTGCCTTTACAACTAAGAATAACTTTGTTTTCCAAGAACATCTCTACATCCACTTTCATTTCCTGAATGTCAGAGGCAATTTCACCATCGGAAATTTCTACTTTTTAAAATCATATAATTACTGCAATCATATTTACATAATTAATGCAAGCTAGTGGTTTCACCACACAATAGTTTAGATTGCACATCTATATACATTTAGAAATGCCGGAACATTCAAAATGCATATTCAATTTAATAAAATATTCTATAAATTCTATTCTTAATTTCAGTTCACACTTTAAAGTACATGAGAGAAATAGGTTAGCCTGTTTTTTTTAATTGAAGGTGTAATTTTTCATTTTGCAAAAGCCATGATGCAATAATTGTCACATACCAATTTTTCAGATAGATATATATATACATATGTAAGCATGCATGTATACATATAAAGATATCCATATGTGCATCCACATATTATTAATGCATGTGCATTTATGTCGGTAAGGTGAGGACTGGAAAACTGTAAAAAAAAAAAAAAAAAAAAGAAGATTCTTGGAGTTGGAAGAAATCTAGCCATTTGGTATTTTTAAGACCCTACTACTTCCAAAATGGTCTGCTATACTATTAGATTGTTCTAATTAAGGGGAGGTTTTCTTTATATCCAGCTGAAATGTGCCTCTGCAATTTCCAAACAATTTCCTAACTTGGTTTTAAAGGGCCAAATAAAACAAATCTAATCTTTTTTTTTTTTTTTTTTTTTTTTTATGTGAATTCCCACTGAGTAAGTTTTGGCTTCTCTACACTAAAAGTACCTAGATCAAGAGATCCTTACACAGCATGATTTCTTAGTCTAGAACTCTCTCAGTTGTTCTCCTTAGGATGCTCACAATTTTATTAACACTTTTTTTTCCAATCTGACCCACAGAACCAAACATATAATAGAATTAATAGTTATATAATATAATAGAGTTATTACCTCTCTCCTCTAAACATCAAACCTCTCTTAATGCAGCCTAGTATAGCATTCACTTTCTTGGCTTAAATATCAACTTGATTCATATTGAACTTTTAGTCCACTAAAACTCCAGAACTTTCTTTTTTCTGATAAACTTTGATCTACTCATAACTCTCCCATTATTACTAGTGAAACTGACTTGAATTCTTATATCTATCCTGGTTACATTTCACTGTTTTAGATTCAGCCCATCATCTTAGCTCATCTGTTTGGATCCTGATTGTCGTCTAACATTTTATCTATTCCTCTCAGTTTTGCGTCATCTGTAAATTCTGCAAGCATGCTATCTACTCCCTTTACCCAAGTCAATGATAAAAAATGCAAAGAGCACAGGTCTAAGGACAGATCTTTGAAGCACTAAAGACCTCCTGACATGTTGACACTAACCTATTAATGATGATACGTTCAACCAGTTTAGGGTCCAATTAAATGCACTATTATCTAGCCTACATCTTTCCATCTTATTCACAAAGATAGCATGAAAGACTTTGTCATGAAAGGCTGCTGTTATGCATGAAGGCTGTCAAAGCCATCTCGAGGCTTGCCAGGAATACAAAAAAGAACCTTGTGCTTTTTTTTCGGTCTTCTTATACTGCTTTCAGAAGAGATATTTAAAAAGTCAAATATAGTTTGGATTATTTTACTAATAGTGGTAAGATATCTTATTTTCATCAAGAATAAGACAACAAAGAATGACTATAGGCTACAGGCATGTAGACAGATATTACAAAGAACATCTTGTTTGTGTCATCCCTCAGTCTCTGAAGACTTAGAGTCTTAGCTTCAATAGAAATTTCAAAGAAATTTACATCCCTATCTTTCCAATATAATTATGTGCATAGATGTTGAATGAATGTCTTTCCAAGATCACTTCACACCCCTGTTATTTTACTCTATATTTCTTTTAATAAAGCATACACAAATGTCATTGTTGGTTATTATAGGTTTGGCTTTTTTGTTTAGTTGGGGTAAGAAGGAATGGGGCCTGGACCTAAGATTTCATTTGGGTAGAGAACTCTGAGAGAAAACTTTCTTTACCTATTTATAGTGTTTTACAATTATAAGCTTTAGATTTGCCTTAAAATTTGAGGAACACTCTCAATTCCTAGACAATTACCTGAGGAGTCAAAATGTTAAATTACGTTCCAGTATATGTGAGAACCAAGAACTGAATCTACTTTTCCTGATTCTGATGTTGGCCTTCTTTCCTGTACCACAATGTCTCTCAAATAAAGAACACAAAAGCAGTACAAAGGAATTGATGTGAACTTAACTACTTTGACACGCTATATTCCTATTTTCTCTACCTTTTCTACAAAAACAGGAGATGGATAGACACCTTCTTTTTAAATATCTCCCACAAATTCTCCAAATGGTGGGCCACTTTATTAAATGGACAGAATAGCCACTTTACTAAATAAACAATGTAATGATTCTTATACTTGAAATGTTGTAGTCTATCATCTGTCAGATGAAGATTTGTACCTATTGTACCTAAGGCTACCATTTATACAAGGTTTTCAGAGAAAATCATAATGTCAAGAAAAAACAGTATACTTTGAATTTTTCTACCACCATCTCCAGACTATATACCCAACTAGCATTCCCATTGGCAGGTTGGACCCCCTGAAAGGCAACTACTTTCGGTAAATCTGTAGGGCTATTCCTTCTACTGTAACTCAGGAGTACTACTGCTATGCTTCCCATTAACATAATCATTAAGTAAATTTAATTAGAATTTAATAAAGTTGCATTTACTAAGATAGGGTAATAAAAGATGATACAAAATATCATCCCCAAAATCCTGGAGCACCCTCTCCCACAAATATACACATCTTCCTGGGGAAAATAAGTTCAAACTTATGGGTACAATAGTAGTGAAACACATGTATGATATACTTATGGCAAAGAAAAACTCACATCTGGTATTTAAGTCCTTCCTCACTCTAGAATCCAGGAAGCGTTCCCCTTAAGGGAAGAGTGTGTTTCCTGGGTGGAGTACTCAATTGGTCTCCCAGGGGTCTTTTCCCTCCCATTAGCCAATACTCTTCTCTGCTCTGAGAAGTCAAACTCTTTGAAGCAGCTTTCTCCCTGAATCTGTGCGTGTGTATGCGTGTGTGTGTGTGTGTGTATGTGTGTGCTTCTGCTTCCACCTGGATGCATTATTTCCCCTAGTTCCCATTGTTCTGATAGTTAATAATGAGAGGAAAGAAGAAAAAAGTCCTATCCTCCTGTGGGGAAAAAAAATGATTTATTATACTGTTCCTGAAAAATTATTATACTGCTTAAATCCAACCTTATATGATAAAAGGTTGTCCACACCCAAAATGTCACTAGATTCCAGTAACTCTCCAGGAATACCAGAGATGGCTACAAGGAATCTTTGATTTCCCCAGGACCCAGATTCAACCAAAGCATTCTTATTTTGGGTTACCACACCCAAGAACTCCCAAGCTTTTATTTGGAATACAGTTACTCAGATCTCTCAATTGACCTTGATTTCAGGCTGCTCTCTCTGGGCAAAACTGCTTAACTGTGCACCAGGGATATGTGGGGTTCCTATGTGGGAAACCTTGGTCAAAATTCTATATAAATCTTACAGAATCTGGGGAGAGGGAGTCAGTCCTCATTTCAGTCTCCTCTACCATATGACCTAATAAATTTCTTTTGAAAACTAATTCAGATTTTGGGGATCCATTCTGGTGAACAACACTCCCCAGAGCGATCTCCCCAAAAGTGTCATGGAAACCTAAGCTCCTCACCTAATACATGTCTAAGAGGATTGTGTTTGTCCTTCATTGGTGAAGAAGACCATGCCATCAGAGAAATGATGACATGACTTGCACTTCACTTTGTTTTGAGTGAGGCAGGGATGTGCAGGTCAGTAGCCTGACTTCTCCTCCAGAGTCATCTAAATCTAGTGACCTGATATTCATCAGGATGACTGGAGATGACCCAGGATGCACTGGGAAACCTTGGACCCTTTAGGCCAAGGTCTATTCAGGTACTTACTTAGGATGAGGCAACACCCATTCAATGAACAGGCCTGTTTAAGAAGTAGCCAGGGCATGGCCCCTTTAATGAGGCCAAGAAAAAGAAAGACATCAGGCTTTCCTTTCCCCTGTCCTGTCTTGTCCTGTCCTGTCCTTTCCGAAAACCTAAAACTTACTGAACTCTGAAGCTGGGACGCCAAAGGGCCCCTGCCTAAGGGTTCCTCTGGACCCTTCTAGCTTTAGAGTGATTATCAATCGTAATTGTTGCTGTTTCCCTCCCAGCCAGATGTCATTATTTTTCTTGGCCTCATTAAAGAGGACCAAAATGACACCAAAATCACCATGATAAAGTGAAATTTCAGTGTGACTGATTGTGGCTGATTAGACCAATATGAACTCTGAATACTCTCCCACAGGTTGGACACAGACAGTCCATGTGAATATTTGAGATGGATATCTCAAATTTGCACATCCTACCTTTACTTTGTGCTGTCCCAATTTTGCTTTGCTCAAAAAGCACAGCACCCTTTCTGATGTGGGCACACCATGCTGAGTGGTCTTGTGCCAGTGTCTCCCATGTTGCACAGTCAAATCCAAAATTCTTGAGAGAGACCTTGAGAGTGTCCTTGTATCACTTCTGACCACCATGGGATCACCTGCTCCATGTGAGTTCTCCATAAAATAGTCTTTTTGGCAAGTATACATTTTGCATTCGAACAATGTGGCCAGCCTGTCAGAGTTGCACTCTCTGAAGCATAGTTTGAATACTTGGCAGTTCAGCTCAAGCAAGGACTTCAGTGTCTGGTACCTTATCCTGCCAGGTGATTCTTAGAATCTTCCTAAGATCGTTCAAATAGAAGCGATTCAGTTTCCTGGCATGGTGCTGGTAGATTGTCCATGTTTCACAGACTTGCAACAATGAGGTCAGCACAAAGGCTATGCAGACCTTCAGTCTGGTAGTCACTCTAATACCTCTTCTCTCCCAAACTTTTCTTTGGAGTCTCCCAAACACTGAGGTAGCTCTGGCAATGCGTGCAGCAACCTCATTGTCAATGTGTACATCCCTGGAAAGCAACCAAGGTAAGTGAACTTATCCACAGCATTCAAAACTTCTCCATTTGTTGTAACCAATGGTTCTATGTATAAATGGTGTGGTGGTGGCCTATGGAGCACCTGTGTTTTCTTGGTGTTAATTATTAGGCCAAAATTAGCACAGGCAGCAGAGAATTGATTCATACTTTGTTGCATCTCCACTTCAGAGGTTGCATTGAGTGTACAATCATCTACAAACAGAAAATCATATACTAACACTCTTTCCACTTTGGTCTTGGCTTGTAGCCTTTTCAAATTGAAGAACTTACCATCAGTATGGTAGTTGGCCTTGATGCTATGTTCATTCTCATTGAAAGCATTTGACAACATGGCTGAAAACATCATGCTAAAAAGCATGAGAGCAAGCACACAGCCTTGTTTCACTCCATTGGTGACTGGGAAGGTACAAGAGCATTGTCCATTATCCAGAACTCGGGCAAACACGCATCATGAAATTGACATAAAATATTGATGAACTTCTTCAGGCAACCAAATTTTGACATTATTTTCCATAAGCCCTCAAGACTAACAGTGTCAAAGGCCTTGGTCAGATCTATAAATGTTGTGTACAGACCTCTGTTCTGCTCCTGGCATTTCTCCTGGAGTTGTAGGGCAGCAAACACCGTATCGACTAACACTCAGCCCTTTCTGGAGTCGTACTGACTCTCAGGTATATAACCATCTTCCAGGTGAAGGATCAGCCTATTAAGGAGGACTCTAGCAAGAATTTTGCCAGCAATGACTAAGAGAGACACCCTTGTGATTGTCACAGGACAATCTATTCCCTTTATCTTTATAGAGATGGACAATGGAGGCATCCTTGAACTCCTGGGGGATAATCTCCTCTTGCCATATAACCTGGAAAATTGTTCCCCTACCTTGTAAATCCCAGCTGGAATAGAATCAGCACCAGGTTCTTTGCCACAGGAAAGCAGCCTAATGGCCCTCAAAACCTCTTCTTCTGTTGGAAGTTCACCTAAGGAGGGACTGACTTCAACCTGAGGTAAACAGTCAATGGCCTCAGCACTGATTGATGATGGTCTATTGAGAATGGAAGTGTTTGGCTCATCTCTCTAGGATCATGTCCTTATCACTAATCAATGTGGCTCCATCAACACTGAGTAGTTGTGATGCACCATAGGTTTTTGTCAATAAATAGCTTTCAAGAAATCATAAAAGCGCTTTAGATTGTTACTATCTGCATAAAACTGAATTTCATCTGCCTTCTTACTGAGCCAGGAATCCTGCATCTCTCTAAGCTTTGCTTGTACTTTGCTTTTGATGGAATTAAATGCTGCCTTATTAGAGGTGGATGAATTATCCTGCTGATAAATCCTGTGGAGTTCTCATTTTTCATTTAGCAGCTTCTGAATTTCCCCATCATTTTCATCAAACCAGTCTTGGTATTTGTGAGTATTCTGACCCAGATGAGCAAATGCAGTGCTGTACACCAAATCTCTGAGAGCTGCCCACTCCTTTTATGCTCCACTATTTCCAACTGTGTATTGGCTCAACTTTCCTTCTAAGTCAGCAGCAAACTGTTCACGCTCAGAGAAGAGTTCTGATTTGTTGACTAATTCTTCTGGTAGTCATTTTGCCTTGGGTGTGTTTAACTTGGTGAATGTTTAACTTGGAAAGGATCAGTTCAGCACTCTGCACCACACATTGCCTTTGTCACTCTCATATCTTGTCTGTCTCCTCTCCTTACAATCACATAGTCTATTAGATACTAATGTTTGCTGCGAGGGTGCATCCATGAAATTTTATTGTGTTTAGGTAAGCGGCAAACAGTGTTGGTGATGAGAAGGTCATGTGATACACAAGTCTTCAGCAGTAAATAACCATTTCCTGTTGCTGTTTCCAACTCCATTCCTTGCTAGAACTTCCTGCCAAGTCTGGTAGTCTGAGCCTACTCTAGCATCCAATCATCCAGAATTATAAGCTTGTCCTCTTTTGGTATATTGATGATAAGGGTCTCTAGGTCTAGGTCTAGGTAAAACATGGCAGTCCCATTATGAAGTTTCTAACAGCGGGCTGATATGTGTATATCAATTACTATAATAGAATTTTAAGTCCTATACTACATTTTAACAGCTGTTTGAGCCCACAAAATTCAGATGACTAAGAAATTCAAGGAAGGTTCATTTCAAGCTACAAAGTAGCAAACAGGGAAAATATCACAGAAGTGGTAATAGAACTGTCAATGAAGGAAGAAAATTCTTAGGTAGTTCAATGATTCCATTCTGCCTGATCCTGTCGGGAGAAAGAAAGGAAGGAAAGAAGGTCCCCTAAAAGCTGGGTGATGAATTTATGGGAGGACATAAGACAGGAGTCCAACAGACTGGACAGGCACAAATAGGTTCTGATTTTTATCACTGAAGGTTTGGAACAGCCACAATAAGGAGATTACTTCGAGTACTTGGTAAAGAGAATAGGAACGGACACCTGCGCTTTCATTGCTTTAAGGAGCTCTGGAATAAGCAAACTCCCTCTATCACGGCATATATCAATAATCTCAACAGAGTTGTCTATACTTGCCCTGGGTCATATAGCCAATATACGTCTGAGGTAGACTTGAGACCAAGCTCACTGTGCTGTAATAAGATGTTTAAATGGAGAAAAGTTTCTTACCAAAAAAGCTATGCAATAAACTGATTCCATAAACATTTTAGGCCATATAAATACATGTAAAATATTGAGATTTTTTTCTCCATACTGCATCTAAGTTGAAGCTACAAAGATACAATTCACAGAAAATTAGATGTATCACTTTAAGTAAAAACAGAAAAAGTACCATGGGTAAGCAAAACATTTTAACAATTTCTCATAAATACTTATGGGCACAAATAACTATACTATAACCATTTAAGAAGGAATGAAAATGAGATCTCAATCATAAAAAAAAAAAAACAAACGAGAAGGCATAAAGGAGAATAACTTGGTGGCACTGTTGAGGTCAGGGAACCATAATTTTGAGGTTTGGAGTGCTCAGGACTCCAAAATTCTGACACACGGGTCCTGCCAAATGAATTTGACTCAAGCCTTCTTCAGCCAGAGTAAAACAAAGTTTATTAAAGATTCACCATACTGGGTTGATTCAAGAAGCCTCACCATTTGTGAGGCTTGTATTAACATGTGGGCCAGATTGAATCTGAGCCCCTTCATGGAGGTGAGATGGAATTTACATATAGAAAGACCTTGGGAGGGATCTGAATTAGGAGAGTGGGATTCTGAGGTGATCATGGGTGGAAAACTGCTAGAGGCAATGGGGAGGTAACAAGACAATGGAGGGCTGGGAAGCAGGTAGGGACAATCCAGGAGTAACAGACAAGGCGGGGTCAGGCCAGGTAAGGGTAACAGATTTGGGTATGAAAAGCCAGATTAAGTGGGAAGATGCTAGGAGTTTCCCAGAGGCTGTAATCCCTCAGTGAAGCAGATAGAGCACTAGGCCTGGAGTCCAGAAGACCTGAGTTTCAATCCAAACTCAAACATTTATTAGCTGTGTGACCCTGAGAAGTCACTTAACTTCCATTTGCCTCAGTTTCTTCAACTGTAATATGTGGATAATAAAAGCACCTACTTTATAGAGGAGCTAAGAGCTAGGATTTTTTTAAGAGTTTACCATAGTGCCTGGAGCACACTAGAAACTATATAAATGCTTATTCCTTTCCTTTCCCTTCCTACTTGTATAAACTTAATATTGTCATGCCTCAAGCAGAATCATGATTAGGAAATTCAACAGAAAAATCTCTTGTACAACTGTTTTCCTCCTTCCTCTCTATATAGTCCTCATTTTCTTCTATTGTGCAGAATTAAGATTTGTATTCAGCCTCAGTTTCCTCTCCTCAGTAGGAAAGAAACATGCCCACAGACTTCCTCCCAGTTTCTACACATCGATGGAAGGCACAGTGTCCCTCCCCACCCCCATTCTATGCTTCTGTGTTGTGATCCTAAGTCCTAGTCTGCACATCACTGTGAAGAAGATACAGATCATGGCAGAGTAAAGAGAAAAGGGGCAGTGTGCTCAAACAGGGTATTTACCAGCATATTCCTCAATTGCATTCAGCAGTTCCTGGAGAGGTCTACTATGAAATCTAAAAACATCACAATATGTCCTTTGAGCCTACCCAGAGTTATCTGTCTGTTTAGAACAGAGAACATTTAAAGAGGGATAAAGAAAAGCTCTTCTGTCACAATGAAGCATATGATACAACTGTGAAATAGCCTCGCATATATTTACAAAAGACTGTAGCTTCACTTTCTGAGCAAGGAATGGGAGCCTACGGTGAGTAGTGGTAGAGGTCCAGAGAGCAGACAGGTTCATGGGCGAGCAGATGTAGATGATAATTGAGAAATAAATTCAATGTCTGCTCAGAGCAAAAAGAACTACAGGTTGTCTCATGATGACAGTAAATGTGGCAGAAAAGGTCATTTAGGACATCATCAGTACCATCACAAAAGCCAATAATGTGCCAAGGGGAGTGGAGGAGGTCTGTGGTCAATCAATTAGCTCAAAGTGCTTTACAAATAAGAAGCTAGTTGCTGTAGCTAAAGATTCTTGACTAAAAATTAAATCTCATCCAGTCCTGTACTTACCTTAACAAAATATAAAATTAGGTTTATAAAAACTGTACCTAAAAGTGTGTTCATCTTTATTTTCTGTTTTGTGTAATGAATGTGACTGAATATATCTATTTTTAGGTAGTATTTTATAAAGCTTCGGTCCTTCAAAGACTAGTCAGCTCACTGATGTGAGTAATTCCCCCACAAATGTAGACAAAGCCTCTGGTGATTTGTGTGCACTTAGCCAGGTTAGTTCTCAGGTGACCATGTTGGGGCCCACACTTGAAGCTTTTCCAGTTTAGCACGTCTTGCCAGTGGTTGTGCTCTGCTAGAACAGTCTTAGATGTATCTATTCCACTCCTCTAATAACTTATCACAGTAATATGTTCTTGTCATGAGAAGAAAGAGAATAGGCTTCTGAAATATATGGAAATATAAAGAAAACCAGAATTTGTACAATTAAAAAAAATCCCTGAAAAACAATGAGGCACTTCCATTGTGCTGCACCCAATGAAATTTAGATGGACATTACTGAAAAATATGTCTCTGCATTGAGGAGATAAACAAGATGACTGTAATGGTAATTTAAATGAGGAGATCTTTCATATTCATTAAGAAGCCCATGTGATCTGCCTGAGTCACATGAGTGAGCCACATGGAGCCTGTAGTGGGGGAGTTTGCTGAATGGGTGGAACAGGAAAAGGCAGAGCTAGAGGAGAGCTGAGAGGTAGTTGGTCATGAGAGTAGACAGGGCTAGGAAGGTTGCAGGCAAACAGACAACTGGCTAGTGTGAGGGAAAGAGCTGGTCTGTGATTTGTTTAATGGAGCTGGTTTGTAGGAAGCCTAGCAGGGGGAAGGCTTGGGATGGTGTTGCTCTCTGCATTGTTATTGTGTATACATTTTTGTTGCTATGATGGATTTGGCTTTCTAGTGTCTGAATAAATGTTTTGGTTCTGTCTTTCATGTGGAGAGTCTGTGGTATTTTGCAAGGATATTCATGGTTGCCACAGGTGCTGTGAATATTGCATTGGCACTACAATGCCATACAAGCTTCATGTGTACACAGCAAATGGCTCCCCCCTGCAAGTTATCCTTTCTCTTACATTAGTGTAATCAAAAGTTATTTCTAGTGTTCACAAATTATAATTATAAGCCACTATAAAGATTTAATGGACACATAAAACATAAAAAACCACACAATGTTACTGGGCAGAGAATTAGCCTCAATCAGGAAGCCCTAGGTTCAAGTCCTTCTGCCCTGTGAACTTGGTAAGCATCTTAATCTGTTGGCTACATAAGCAACTTCCTAAAACTAAAAGTTACATATGAGATATCTCTTTGCATTGTGGTGAACAAGTTTCCTCAATGGGAGTTTCTTTAGCTCTGGGTCTGGAATCAGGAAGAGCTGACTTTAGATCTAGCCTCAAACACTTAATAGTTGTGTGACCCTGGGCAAGTCACTTAAATACTATCTGCCTCAGTTTCTCTATTATAAAATGCAGATAATAAAATCACCTCACAGAACTGTCATGAGGATCAAATGAGATAATATTTATAAGTGTTCAGCACACTGTTTGACACATAAAAGGCAATTCTTTCCCTTATGTTTCCCCAACATCACCTCCAAAAAAGATTATCTTGTAGGAGTAGTCAGTATACCAGTGAAATAAATACAGAACAGGAAATGAGAGGTGTAGGTTCCAGTGTCAGCTCTGCCACTAACCACTTGAGGACATTAACCTCTCTGGGCTTCACGTCCCTTGTCTATAAAAATGAAGATGGAAAATTGATGATTTCTAAGATCCTTCCAATTTTAACATGCTAAAACTATGATCTCCTCCCCAGAATTCTCAGTCTGTAGTGCTACATCATTTTTCCCAAGGTGAGTGTGACAAGATCTACTCTCTATTATTCACTGTGGGGATAAAAATTATCTAACCTAAAACAAAGGAGATGGAGGCACAGTCCTGAGCTAATGGCACTTTATTAAAGGGTCCATGGTCCCCTCTTATGAAGTGGACCTCAGATCTTCCCAAGATCTGAGAGGACCTCTCCTTCCAAGGTTCTATTTTTATAGGGTTAGATATCTAAATATTCAAGAATAGCTACATCAAATACAGAATAATTCCATTGGTTGACATATGATGCATATGCTAAGATAAGCAAAACAATTTATCAGCAAGGTCACAGGTTGAACAAAGCAGGAAATATCTTCTCTAAGTGATCACAAGATAGATGGGTTTCTCCATAGGTTAGGCAGGAGCTATATACATGCTCCAAGAACTTATTGGGGGAGAGACACTTTCCATATCATCCCACGTACTTGGTTTGGTCATGGAATTTGACTAAAACAAGATGGAGATATCTTTGCTAGTATTCTTATGGTTGCAGAAGTGACTCCACAATTCGTAAAAAGTTATAAACATTACATTAAAGTTTGAGGCCTATCATAGGACCCTTCTATTAGAAACTATATTCCTATGTGACTTATACAAAGTATGGATTAATACGTTGCTTATTCTGGCCCAAATATGCAAAAAGGGGCATGGCAAAATAAAGAATCTCATTGGTTGACAGACCTTGCTCTTGCAAACCAAAAATGATATATTAGCAGGGGAGTAATAGACTGGGTAAAGCATGGAGCATCTCCACTGACTAAGCAGTCATAAGATGGTCACCTGCTCATGTTGGACAAGAGAGAATGGTCCGGAGACACAAAAATAAATGGGGAACTTTCTATGTAATTGAGTCATCTCCACCACATGGGACTTGATCACCATGACATGGAAAAACAAGGCTGGAGGTGAAGCTCTAGCTAGCTTCTATGAGTAAGCAAGTGATCTTGCAACCTGAAACTCACAGTTCTGGGGCATAATATACAGAATTTATAATCACTACCCCTATGGAGTCTTAATGAACCAACACTGATTAGAGTTTGAGCTGGAGTTTTCAGGGATTAAACTTTTCATCACCCCTTGGGTGGGAACTTTTAAGAGGCATGTCAGGTGAGATTTTCAGAAGTGCTGATTACAGTGTTTTATGCCTTAAGGTGAAGGTATTTATGATGATGATTTGCTCAGTTTTAGAAGGCAAATTATGTTTGACAAAGGATATGAAAAGAGACTGTTTAGAAAGAGGGGCCTCAATTTTAAATGGTTAGTTTATTGAAGCAGATAATTAAGTTTTGAGTTTTATGCTACAATAAATGAGGAACTACATACCATCATTCCAGTGAAGAGTACAGTAATTACCTTCTTGCACAATATTATAAAATCTAAACACTTGGTACACAGTGAGGTGTTCTCTTTTTTATTTGTTTGTTTCTTTTTTTCACATTCTGACAAAAGCAAAGTTTCTAAATATGCTATTTATACATCCTAATAATGCATATTACTAGATGGAAGAATCTAAGCTTTTAATGCCTTATATCAGGTTAAAGGTAGCTCATCATTCATTCTGTCAACTATACCAAAGGACTGTCATTTTACTCTGTTCTTAAGTGTGTATGTGTGTGTGTATATATATATATATATATATATATATATATATATATATATATATATATGTATACGTATGTACATACACATGTGTGTAAATATAACGCATACATACCAATAGAATTACCTTTTAGGATTACATTCTAAAGTCAGTTCAAAAGGCTCAACTCCACATATGGTCAAAACTACCCCTGAAAATACCTTAAATCAGGGAAGCTAGGTGGCATAAAGTACTGGGTCTGGAATCAGGAGGACCTAAGTTCAAATCTGAACTCAGACAGTTTACTAGCTATGTGACCCTGGGCTATTGCCTCTAAAAAAGAAAAGAAAATACCTTAAATCACTCTCAAACTACAGTGCAGTATCTTTAAATGGTTATAGCTCAAAAGGAGGCAAGGTCTCTAAAAGGAGGCAATCTATATCATAGAACTAATGACTCTGAGATGGTTTCTATGGAAAATACCAAATATAAATTTTATTTTTTACTACACTACCCTAATTTTGATTAGGAGGAAGGCAATAACTAAGATATCAACAAATAAGAGAATTCAAATATTCAAATATTCATGATCCCATTTATTTGAACGTTCCCACTAATGATTCAAATCTTTCAGAAAGAAATTCATTCATGCCTGCACCAACCCTTGGTGGGTCTTATACATTTCATTCCTTGAAATAACCACAGGGACTCTATTAAAGTTGCAGGAGGCATTTCAGCTAATACCGAGAAGGCACCAACGTGGTGGGAGCACCCTGGTTGCCTAACTCTCTTACTACGTTGTCAGTCTAACTTCTCATTATACAATGCTTTGGTGACATTTTCAGTCCTGTTCTTCCAAGCTCTTTATTGTTATAGGTAGTTCATGTCTACCCTATGTATTTCCATAACTCTCTGTTCAATATTCCTTTTTAATTCTTGGGAGAATGTTACACTCCACTTTTGGCAGCCATACCAACAGTTGTCATATACAGTGGTAAAATGTCAATTTTAAAAAGATGGGCATTTACTTTATTGGGAAACTTGGAGTTTAACAGGACAAAGCAAAGATAGATTAAATTTAATTTGTAGGAAAACTGATGATTGCGGGAAAAATATTCTTGGAAGAACTTAACACCTAAGTGTGATTATATCAAAGAATGAAAAAAACCACCACATACATAGTTGCTGCTGCTTCAACTTTCATTGTAAGGAAGAGAGGACACAAGGAAGCCAAATGGAAAATGGCAGGTGCCTTTTGGCTGACCAGGAGTGCCAGAAAGGCTGAGCTATTTCTAATCATTAGTTCTATCAGCCTAAACAGAATGAATAGACTGCCTGTGGATATGGTGATCAGATTTCAAAACCACATTCAGTGTAGTGAGATGCTCATATGACAGGCACTCAAAAACTGAGACTGAGAGAAAAGGTTTCTGTCTTTCATCTGACATTGACTCCAGGTCATATGCTCACTGAGTAAGAGGATAAGAAGGGTCATTAGTATGATTTCAGTGGTTTTGTTGCTCTTTTCTTTGATCTAGCTCACATAGTTGAATTTGCATAAGCCAAATATGTTTATACTGCAGCTCCCTGGCATGAACACATATAGCATGGGGATTCTGGTTTCAAATAAGCTTTCAGTAATGATTTTTCTTCCTTTCCCCTTTCATTGGCTATAATGTTAAACTAACTTTAACGGGTTTTAAAACTAATACATTTGTTATAGAGCCCCTATATGCTGTTCTTAATTTTAAATGCAGTTAGGATTTTTTTCTCAAAAATCTTTTCAAATATGAGACTAAGTACTGCTAATATATATACATATATATGATATATATATATATATATATATATACACTACCCTATATATACAGCCTTCAACTGATTTTTTTGTGTGTTACACTGACCTTGCATTTACAAAAAAAAGTGTTTTCTTTCCCTGTTCTATACAACATACCACACATTGTAGGCATGTAGTATCTGTTAATCAGTAAGGTGCCAAACAGCATATTTATTCAGTGTGATTTTGTATGTCTTTCAATTATTTCACTGGATACTATTTCATCCTTAGTACCTAAGAAAAATATTGGCTATCATGGAGCATCCCTTTAATATAATAGGAAAGACATAATGACACCATACTTAGTATTAGAAGACTGGAGTCCAAGTATATGCTGACACACTTCACAGTCATATGATCAAAGATATGTCACTGACTATCTTTTAACCTCAGTTTTTCCCTTCTGTAAGATGAGAACACTATTTCACAAGGCTATGAGTCTAACGTATTTATTCTCAATTATATATCACTATTTAAATACGATCTCGTATGATTATTACCAAGAAAGATCTTATAAATGATAGTATAAAGATGAAGATATGCTTATGTCATTCAATCTAAAATTGTCATTATAGAGAACACAGTTTTCTGTATCATATAGTTAAGATTTAAATATGTCAGTGAATTCAAGTCAACCAGCATTTCTTAATCATCTATTATGTGCTAGGAACTACGCTAGGCATTAGAGATACAAAGACTGGGAAAATGCCCTCCAGAATCTTACATTCTAATTTGAAAAAAACAGCATATATGCAGACAAGCAAACACAAGGTTAGGTTTCCATAAACCTCTGGTCACAGTATTAACTTAGCCAAGTGGCCTCATTACAGATTGGTGAATCCTCTTCCTTTTTCTGGAGTTAAGTCATTAACATTGAACTCTAAAGTCAACAATACTTAGAATTTGTGCATGAACAAAGCTTATATCTAAGACACATAATTTCTCTATAAGGCATCATAGTAGCCTTCTTGTACTTTGGAACCCTATAAAGCACTTCGGCACTATGCTGGGGGGAGAGGGAAGGGGGCATTTTAAACACAAAACTATCAACAAAAATCACAAAACTGTGAAAAACATGGCAGTAAGACAAAAAATAGGGACATTTTACAATATGAGAGCTAAAAAAAAAAAGCAAAGCCTTGTTCAGTTGCAACAAGGATTACTGCATGGGGGTGAGTGATTCAATTTTTCCTCTACTTGCCCACGTCCATGAATAACTGCAAAAGTATACAAGTATTGATTTGGGGGTTACAAATAAATTTTAGCAAGTAGGAAAATTTGCAAATAAAGAATCTGTGAATAATGAGGATGAACAGCCTACACCCACATGTGTATATATACACATACTGATATATTTACAAATACCATAATGCAGGATTTGCTTACCTATATACGTATTCCTTTTCCAAATTAGAATATAAAATCATGGAGGGCAGTTGTCCCTTAACCTTTGTATCTACAGTACCTACACTCAATCTCTCTCTCTCTCTCTCTCTCTCTCTCTCTCTCTCTCTCTCTCTCTCTCTCTCTCTCTCACACACACACACACACACACACACACACACACACACACACACACACACACACACACATCAGCCTGGGATTAGAAGTGAGAATTGCTAAGTGGGAAAATCAAGACTGATCTCACGCAGGAAGTGACACTTGAAAAAAACTAAGGCTGCTTAATTCTCTTTCCCTTCTCTCTAGATGGTGGACAAAAAAAAGGAACCAAAGGAAAAGAAGGTCAGAAAGGGGAAAAAGGATAAGAATGAAAAGGAAGATGTTGTTGAAAAGGTGGTGAAAAAGCCCCGAAAGCATTGCAGTTGGAACCCAGTCCTAGTCCGAGGGATCGATCATTCCCAATGAGCGAGGCACAAATAGAAATTTGCTGCATCAAAAACCTGAACTGAAAGGAAAAAGAAAGAGAAGATGCCTGCTACTGTCTCAATGCCAATTGGTGGTGATAAGAATGCAGGAACCCGTGTGGTAAAGATTCACAAAATGCCGAGGTATTACCTTTAGTAAGAATATGCCTAGAAACTGGCTGCTAAGTCTTGGCAAAAATCATTCAGTCAATAACATGAGGAGACTTCCAGCTAGTATCACCCTGGAGCATCATCCTGGTTCTGATGCTTGCTTGCCAAAAGAATGAGGGGTAAGCATGTGATTTTCCTGAAGCAACTGGCTACTGGTGACTGGACTTCTGACCATCAACTGTGTTCCTCTGAGAAGGATCCATCAGAAATTTGTCATTGCCATCTCTACCAAAGTCAATCTTTCAGTTGTAAAAATTCAACACCATTTTACTGATGCTTTATTCAAGAAAAAGGGGCTCCATAAATCTAGACACCAAGAAGACAGAGGTTTTTGACACAGAAAAAGAGAAATAGGAGATTACAGAACACTGCAAGGCTAATCAGAAAACAGCAGACTGGACTCTCAGATCCTGCCCCAAATCAAGAAAATTCCTCAGTTCAGCGGCTAACTGCATTCTGTATTTTCTCTCTCTCTCTCTCTCTCTCTCTCTCTCTCTCTCTCTCTCTCTCTCTCTCTCTCTCTCTCTCTTTCCAAAGAAGTATATCCTCACAAACTGATGTTTTAAATGTCTTGCAGAGAACTCTTCTTAAAATATTTGGAATAGCTTAAAAAAAACAAAAACAAAATAAAGCTAAGGGTTCCAAGAGGCAAGGGTGAGAAAAAGAGCATGTTCCTGGATTGGAAGATGACCTAAGCAAAAACAAAGATTCAGAGATAGGAGGCAGAATGTCTTATATAGGGTTTTACTGGAATATAAAGTATATGCGGTGGGGCAGGAGACACTATATAATCAACCCAGAAAGATAAGATTGAAGCCAGATTGTTAAGGGCTTTAAATGCCACAGAAGGAGCTCATTTACTCCTGAGGTAATGGAGAGTAACTGAAAGTCTTTGAGAAGTAAGCGGATCCCATGACCAGCACTGTGTTTTGGAATAACTATTTGGCAGGATATGAAAGATGAATTATTGACTGTCTATGTTATTACTGAGTATTGCTAAACCCTGACTTTGTATGGTTTTTTTTTTTGTAAAATAACAAATATTTGCCAAATATTTGTAAAAATCTTATAATTACCAAGGTTTTTATATCCTCAGCTTATGTTGTTCAGCTGTAAAGAATTCTAATTGATAGGACTTTCATCAGTTATTTAAAGATATCTTGTCATTGTATTGTCAGCTTATTGAAATGGGCAAAATCACCATGGCAAAGTTTCTGTTAATTTTGCTCCTATTTTATAAATTAAATGTATCTTGGAAGCCAGATCACAAAAGACATGGACCTATTAGTCTTTGTATTATGAAAAATTTTAATGGATAACATATAAAGGAAGAAGTCTCAATTATTTAATGTGATCTGGCTAAAACCAGATGTTCCATGTCCCTATCTTTAATTAACTTAATGAGCATCCTAATGAATTTCTGAAAGGCTGTATCTCTAAAAGAACTGGGAATTGATGAGAACTTATTTTTTAACATAAACAAAAATTAGCCAGTGTTATAGAAATCATCACTGTTCGGTCCCTGTTCTGACATAAATCTTTATATCCAGAAAAGAAAGCCATTTGTCTACAATTCTTTCCAATCTTTAAGAGAAAATTTTGGCATATACAAGCATACTTTTTCTTCACATTTCAGAATTATTTTCTTTACTAGGACTACTACTTTTAAGTTTCAAGAAAATTTTTAAATGCATATGTGGATTATTAAGGATTACTCTCCCCAATTTGCACTGTACTTGAGTCCTAAGAAAGAGAATGCTGCTACTCTCAAGCTCAAGGTTGGCAGCTATGCTGTTTAGTGGATAGAATATTGGACTTGGAGTCAGGGAGACGAGTTCCATCCTATCTCAACCAATTACTACCTATTTGTTCTTGAGCAAGTCATTTAACTCTGGGATTCTCCATTACCTTGTTACACAGAAATAATAATAGCATCCACCTCTCACTGGGTTGTTGAGGGATCAAATGAAATAACATATTCAAAGCACTTTGCAAACCTTAATCACAACATCAATTTGGCAATGACCATGATAGCAGTGTCCAGACATCTACTCACTATGCTCTCACAAGTGACTATCTCAATGAACGGTCAGCCAGTAGACATAGTTAGGTCAAAATAAAGGCATTTACAAGGATGGCACAGTAATAGTAACTGTTGCTGTTTCCCTCTCAGCCTGATGTCTTTCCTTTCATTGCCTCTTCTTAAACAGGCCTATTCAATGAATGGGCATTACCTCACCCTAAGTGAGTACCTGCATAGACCTTGGCCTAAAGGCACCCAAGGTCTCCAGTGCATCCTGGGTCATCTCCAGTCATCTTGATGAATATCTGGTCACTGGATTCAGATGGCTCTGGAGGAGAAGTGAGGCTGGTGACCTGCACAGCCCTCCCTCACTCAAAACAAAGTCAAGTACAAGTCATGTCATCATTTCTCTGATGGCATGGTCTTCTTTGGCAACGAAGGACGAACACAACAAGTAAGAAACAGTGGTTCCAATAAATCTCCTCCTCACACATGCACACCTGAAGAGCACTTTCACATAAAGAATATGCCCAAATAGGAAAACAAAGGTAGTGAAGCATATATGTAATGGAACTTGTAGCCATGACTAGAACTTTAGAATTTCGATGGTTTTTTCTCTTCCTTTGGAATCCTAACAAAGTTCTCCCTGGATGTAGCATTTCTCTCTGTTAGGCAAGCTGTTCAACTCTGTTCCCAAGGTCTGCTCTCTTCTGACATCTCCACTGACAGGGCATGCTCTTTCTTGAGTCTGCAGCTGACATCTATCTTCTTTGTTGCCACTCTGTGAATACTGCCTTTCTTTGTCTACATCTAATGGGTGAGCATGTGTATCTGCTGTCTGTGGTGTTTCCTACTAGATGAGTAGTTTCACTGTAATAAACTATTGCCTTTGGGAGTAGGAGAGAAAGACAGAACAATTTCCTTTCCTCCTTACTGCCTTCTAGTGTAAATGAAGGATCTTACTTCACAAAGCTGGTCCCTGGCTTAGACTGGGTGTGGCCAGAGAAAGATGCTCAAATTTCAGAAAAGGATAACAGGGTAGTATGTGCTTACTATACGTCTGGTAATGTGGCCCTCTCTTTACTTTTTTTCATTATTATAATCTTATGTTGTTACTATCATCATCGCTTATCTTAAATCACATCTATATAGATAACACGAAGCCAAAAATGTAAAACTATTTCATTATAACTTCTGCAGTCTTTATATAAATTGGATATCAAAAGACCCACACAATTCAATAGCTTGGAATGACTGAATAGTTAAAATTACTTCCCAAAGGCATCCCTAAGATACACTCCATCATCGAATATCTACTTATATCTCTAGCTTCTTTAACAGTGCACCTTACTACCACGCTAATTCTAAAGCTGTGTATGGATTACAGAAAGATTTGCTACCAAACGTAGAGTTTAAGGTTAATGGAGTAAAAGGTTTGTCCCTGGTTCCTAATACTCACTCCCCCATTATGGGTGTGGGTAAATGTATTTTTGACATCATGGTATATTAAAAAGAATGTTGAACTTAGAATAACAGGATATAAGTCCTTCATCTATAAAATGAGAAGATTGGATTAGCTGACCCCTATATATAACCTCTCTTAGCACTAGACCTATGAGCCCATGCTCTCAAATTGGAATTCAGATTGTATTTCCCATAGAAATCTTGTTATACATGGTAGCTAAGCTCTATAACTTTAAATTAGTAGACTAGTTCAATACATGAGATATATTTTAATTTAAATAGGCTTTTATAGGCTGCCCCAGGAACCTAACCATCATCATGGGGACAACCAGCATCATGGGGGGGGACGGAAGGGGATGGCACTGCAGTGTGTGCACATTTTTAGAGTATTCCAGAAGTGTTCCCATTAGAAGTATCCCAGAGAGTAAGGACTTAGAGACCAAGCACAGAATCTCTCAAATTCTGGGCTTTAGGACCCCTATTTAAATTTATTTACAGACCAAAAGAAAATCAATCAGTATCCCAAAGTGATGTTCATGTCAAATCCCATAATAATTAATTCTATTTCAAAGTCCTAAGTGCTGGGTAGCATAACAGGGGATTAAAGTTTATTTGTGATGAAACTGGACAACCAACTCCTCTTCCACTGATAACAGCAAAGGGGTCACTGTCCCAGGAAAGGCTACCTCAGCTGGGAAGAAAGATTGTGCCAATCCACTTGTTTCCTCACCAATATTTATAAAATCTTAGAATGTTTAAGCCTGAAGGGATCTTAACAATTTATCCAGCCCAGTTTCTCATAGGAGAATCTAGGTGGTACAGTGGACAGAGTGTTGGGCCTGGAGTCAGGAAGACTGATCTTAAATTCAAATCTGGGCAAGTCATTTAATCCTGTTTGCCTGTTTCCTCACCTGCAAAATGACCCTGACAAGGAAATGGCAAACCTCCAGATGGGGTGGGAGAGTCAGACATGATCGATAAATGACTGAACAAAATCTCTCATTTTACAGAGGAGGAAGGTGGGTCTTGAGGAAGCAAGGGGTGCGAAGTCCAAAGTTACACAATAATAAGTGACAGAGCCAGCACTTGAACATAGAACATATGACAGAACATAGAAGCTGAACACTCATTTTGACTCCAATTGTCATATTCTTTCCACTGAACTAAACAGAATATTTAGTATTGGGCAAGTTCCATTAAAAACATTTTTCCTTTCCCTCCAGCATACTCCTTTATGAGCCTCAACACTGTCTGTCTTGCTGCCTTCATCCCTGGCTGCTCCAAGTGGAGGTAGCCCACAACTGCTTCCTCAAGGACTCTTATTCATTCATTCATTCACTCAAAAAGTATTTATTAATCATCAATTCTGCTCTGGGCACTGTCCTAGCCAGGCTCTAGGGATACAAAGATAGTCAAAGAGCTTCTATTCTACTCTGATTTCTCTCTGTGATCAAGGTAATGGTGATTTCTCCCCTCTAGGCACACCCCTCTAATGCACTGACATGACCTTTTGGTGCTCATGCTTTATTTTCCCAAATAGACTGTGTTACCTCTTTCTCCTTCAGTATCTAACATGATATGTTTCTACAGAGTAAAAACTCACTGGATGTTTGCTGGTCTGAGATGACTTCTATACACATGGGTACTAGGGTACAACGGGAGTGGTTAGTGCTTTGTTCTTTCTGAGGCAGGGATTTTAGGGCAAAGTTAGCCTTGCGAAGAAATTAAGTTGATCTGGTGTCATTTTAGAATTGATTTATTCTGTAATAGACCTTATTCTGCATTATTGCTACATTTTGTATTATGGCTCAAGCCAAGTTTCTTTGTCTCTTTACCTATGAGCTAAATTTAGAAGTTGTTCTCCTGCTATTCACTGTTCTATTTTTGCTTCAAGGAAACCTGTTATCCTTGAGGGATATAGATGGACACCAGGGAGTCTGGTCTAGTATCTTTATGCCACCAAGCTTGCCTTCAAAGATGTCCAGTTTGTTATCCAAAGAAGTCTGGTCCACTATCTCTAATATTTCTTATTTACGGGAAGGAAGGAAAGCATTATTGCTAGCCCCTCATTCCCAATTTCTAGCCAGTAGTACTGTCCTCACCCTTCTAAACCCTGACACTCTCCCCCCCCCCCCCATGATGCTACCAGCTCTGGAATCAACTCCATTATTTTCCCCACATACCCAATTCTGTCTTTGTTCTATGCTCTTAAAAAGGAGCTTTGCCTCCTCCTCTGGGTTACTGACTTGAGGTAGCCATTTGGTCCACTTTGAAGCAGTGCTAATAAAATGATGAAACTGAATTCTGCACCTCAGTTTGCCTTTATTAAATTCTACTGAGACAGCTGAGAAGTTTTAAAGAAACAGAAGATTCTCATGTTACAATCCCATCCGTTTTATTGACAAGCATGAGTGAGGTCCCACATTTACTTGACAATTTTTTCAAGTCAATGTAAGCTGCTTTTAATTATAACTGATATTTACATGCTGGTTTAAATTATTCAAAGCTCTTTATAAGTTATTGTTATTTTTGAACTTCACAATAATCAGATCAAGATACTACTGTTATTGAGGGAATATAAGCTCATTGAGGGCAGGGCTTTCAATTCTGCCTTTGTATCCCCAGAATCTGTGTGTGTGTTCATCCTCCATTGCAGAAGAAGACCATGCCATCGGAGAAATGATGACATGACTTGCACTTGACTTTGTTTTGAGTGAGGGAGGGCTGTGCAGGTCACCAGCCTCACTTCTCCTCCAGAGCCATCTGAATCCAGTGACCAGATATTCATCAGGATGACTGGAGATGGCCCAGGATGAGGCAGTTGGGGTTAAATGACTTGCCCAAGGTCACATAGCTAATGAGTGTCACATCTGAGGTGATATTTGAACTCAGGTCCTCCTGACTCCTGCACTGCTGCTCTATCCACTGCACCACCTAGCCACCCCTTATCCCCAGAATCTAATACAATACTAAACATATAATAGGGACTTAAGACTACTTGTTGATTAACTCCCCTCATTATGAAGATGAGGAATTCGAGGTTCAGAAATATAAGGTGATAGGCCAATGTTCATACAGCTATCACAAGTGGCAGATATGAGTTACTACCCTAAGTCTTCCTGATTTCAAATAAAGCACTATATTCACTTCCATAGGCTACTTCACAAATGCTATACGCTTCCACATTCACTTTATGCATCAGCCATATTACCACTGATGTGTGTGGAAAGAGCAATTTCTTTAATAAATTATATTTTTCTTCTTCGGTTCCACTACTGCACATAAAGAGTGTTGGAAACCATTGTTATTACACAAGGAACTAATCTAGTGTTGGCATAGTTTAAAAATTCTGAAGTTTACTTCCACGGGCATTCTACCTTGTCAGCACATTTTTTTCAGTCATTTGATCAGTTGCGTCTGACTCTTTGAGATCCCGTTGTTGGGATTTTCTTGGCAAGGTGCTGGAATGGTTTGCCATTTATTTCTCCAGCTTATTTTACAGATGAAGAAATTAAGGCAAACAAGGTTAAATGACTCGTGCAGGCTCACACAGCCAATAAGCATCTGAGACTGGATTTGAACTCAGAAAAATAAGTCTTCCTGACTCCAGGCCCAACACTCTAATTGGTTAATTCATAACAAGGCTTTTAAACTTTTTTGTGTCATAGAAACCTATGGGGTCCTGAGAATAATGTTCTTAAATACATAAAATAAAACATACAGGACTGTTGTCAAAATATTTTTTATAAAATGAAAAAATAAAAAAGTAAGTCCACAGACCTTGTGATAAAATCCCTGCTACAGGCATTTGATTTTCTAAAACAAGCCTTTCTTATCAATTCATGTGATCTTTGAACACTAATTAAATATATGTCTCTATTAAGATCCACCACAGAGTTAATTCTCATTTCATTGGAAGATCATACTAAATCTCTAATTTGGCTACATACACAGATATGTATATTAGTTATAATATTGTTGCTAATATTAATCCATGATTATAGGTTGAAATAGATACAAAGACGTGTTGATTTGTCTGGTATTCATTAGTATGAGTCCTAGTAGTATAGCAAATAAAGTTTGGCTAAGATCTGTGAACTGAGTTGAAGTCCTGCTTCTGATGTAATGTCTCTGTGACCCTGGACACAAACCTTGTAGGTTTCTAGAAAGCTCTCTAAGCCTATCAATTGAAGAGAAGTTGTCTATCTGCACTGGTAGAGGGAATCTCTCCATTTGGGAGTTCCCCATACCAAAGAAATCAGGTACAAGAACCTTTTCCTATTACTATACTTGTCAAATAAGTATAGACCATAAACAGGGATTTGTTATATCAGTCCTCATTAGAATATTATTGTATACTAGTCAAGGACTCCACTAAAGTGTTACCATGCTGCCTTATGTGTAAAGAAGTCACCTGGATTTTTCAAGTTCATTTTAGGAGAAAGTAAGCTCTGGCAAATCCTACTAACCTTCAGAGAATCTTTGAGTTAGGCACAATAGCAGATTATGTCTGTTGTCCAAGGACCAGCTTAGATAAATTCAGAGAAGCTTATTACCAGACTGGCTAAAGATGATGATTTTTTTTAAACAACAAATTAGAAGAGATACATAGAGATGTCCTTTTGGATAGTAATCATGAGCATGAGAGGCAATGTGCCTGGCATAGTGCTGGCACATAATAGCCACTCAGTAAGTGTTTTTATTTTAATTAATTGAAATACTAGAGAAATTAAGTAGTCATTAAACATCTCTGAGCACTAACTGAATGATCATGTAATCTTCTTAAACCTAATACTTTCTATACCACCTGTAAAGTTGATTCAGCTTCAGTCAAAAATCCTATTATAACACAACGCACAATTATACAGATTGAGCTGGAATGGATCAAATTATAGGCTGTGAAACATAACAAAAACTATACATAGCCCGGTTATTGAGTATTATTATTATTATTATTTATGTATTTTTGGAGGGGTGTTAAGTGGCAGAAGCTCAGCACTTTAGGGTTGCTTCTCAAGTCACGTAAACACAGAATAGAAGTGATACTAGGTGGCCAAATGCTAATGTGAAGAGAAAAGTGTTTTCAATTTTTCTTGGAAAGGAAGAAGAGGAAAGAGAAAAAATGCAAAGCCCTTTTTTGCTAGAAATGACAAGTTTTAAAGTAAATTCCAACCCCAGAAATGTTGGAGCCTAAACAGTTGGAAAGCTAGCAATGGCCAAGTGCATTTGGCCACTTCTTGGGTCATTGATGGCTGCCCTCAAGAGGATTTCAGTTGGCCCCCTCCAGTGGGAGGAGGATCTGCTCTTATTATCCAAAGAGCAAAGCAGGAGGGGTAAACCAGCACTGGGACCATGAAGGGATAGTCTGCCTCCAGCATAACCACAGTTATGGAAGAGGCAGGGTAGTATAATGTAAAGTGTCTTGGACTAGCAGTCAGATCTGTATCTGAATTTTGATTGACACTAGGTATTTGACCGTATGCAATTCATTTAAGCTCTCCAAGTCTTAGTTTCATCATCTGTAAAATGTGGTTGATAATATAGCCACTATCTATTTCACAAGATAATTTTAAGAAAATTACTTTGCACACCTTACAGCCAAAGCACACAGGAGCTACTAATCTTATAAATGTCCCATGTAAATAACCCTTTACATTAACCACAAGGAGGATATTAGCCATCTTAAACATCACTTTCAAAAATACGCTCCACTGTGTGTGGAAATATACAGATAGGTAGATTAAAACATAGCTCAAGACCTGGTAGACGAATGAAACTGTGCTATAAATTAGTAACTAGCATTACTGATGCCAGGTTAAGCCTCACAAAATGTGCCTTGGGACAAGCAGTATAAAAGATGCACACAAATAATACTTTTAAATTAATTCATTTGGAAGATGGATCAGGTTGGGGGAGGCAACCCAAAGGAGCCTCTTCTGGCTTAAACATCTTCTAGGATAAGAAAAATCCAGGGAGATTATAAATTGCCCAAGGTCACCCAGGTAGCCAAGCATTAGAGTTGAACCCAAGACATTTGACTCCATTTCAGTTATTAATAGAAGCCAGATTGTCAAAGACTAGTAAGAGAGGAAAAGGACAGGGAAGCACATAACATAGAAAGTTGTTTCAAGGAGTTTCTCTCAGATGATAGAAGGATAGTGATGTAGTAAGGAAACTGAGACTCAGAGAGATTAAATAATTTGTCCAAGGTCCCACAGGCAGGAAAAGGTTTAGATCCTAGACAGCCCAGAGAGAATCTCACTCACCAGCAGGTCCACTAAACTAAGGGTCAAATAAAGTGAGATGTCAAAATGAAAGGAAAAGACATTTATTAATAGAACAAGGGAAGCTGCCCATGAATAGTAGCAGCCTACCTCTCCACTCCCTTCTTAGTGTATTGATTTGCTTTATATAGCCTTTCAGAACTGCTTAGAATACATGGCCAATAAGCAGCAAGCTATAGCATTTACCCGGATCAATGGGGTGTTCTTCTTCCATAAAAGGAAAGTTAACAATTGAACTTCCATAGTGGGAGACATAACAATCTGTTGCATAATCTGTTTATTCATTTGAGCCATTAACTGTGGTTGAAAAGTCCCTTCCCAAGAAAAGAACCAGATAGTCAGTGACATAACATGATTTTAAAAGGGGTAGTACCTTTTCTCGCTTCACAATCTTCAGTTCATTGGTTGAAGCCAATTATGTTCTGAATAATGAGCATCATATCAGCACAGAGAAAAGGCTCCTAAAATCTATTGCTGAGGGTTTGTGTGTATGTTTTTTTAATGACATAAAGACAAGAAATATCCTAACAGGCAAATAATGAAACCGAATGAAATTCAAGGAAGATGATCCTGCTGTGGTCAGATAGAATGGAAAGGAACATCTGCTTGATAGATATGTTTCAAAAACAGAAAACTCAAAAGAAAATGCTCAAAAAACATTGTGCTTCATTCAGTCATGTCCAACTTTTCATGACCTTTTAGACCATAGCCCACTAGACCTTTCATTATCTCCTGAAGTTTGTCTAAGCTCAAGCTTATTGCTTCTATGATATGATCTATCCATCTCATCCTCTGCTATTCCCTATTCCTTTTTCCTTCAATCTTTCCCAGTATCAATGTCTTTTCTAATGAGTCCTATCTTCTTGTTATGTGGCCAAAGTACTTAAGCTTCAGCTTCAGTAGTTATCCTTCCAGTGAGTAGTCTGAATTAATTTCTTTAAGCATTGACTTATTTGATTTCCTTACAATCCAAGTGATTTTCAAAAGTCTTCTCCAGCACCACAATTTGCAAGTATTTATTCTGTAGAGCTCAGCTTTCTTTATAGTCCAACTCTCATAGTCATACATTACTACTAGAAAAATCATAGCCGTGATTATACAGGCTTTTGTCAGGCAAGGCAATCAATATCTCTACTTTTTAAGTATGCTGCCCAGATTTACCACAGCTTTTCTTCCAAGAAGCAGCATCTTTAAATTTGATGGCTGAAGTCACCATCTACAATGACCCCTGAACCCATGAATATAAAATCTGACATCGCTTTCATTTCTTTTCCCTCTGTTGGCCAGGAGGTGATGGGACCAGTTGCTGTGATCTTTTTTGTTTTTTTTTAATGTTTAGCTCCAAGCTAGCATTTACACTCTCCTCTTTCATGCTCACCAAGAGGCTTCTTAATTTTCCTCTAATTTCGGTCATCAGAGTATGCCTGTTTTTTGCTCATGTATGCAAGGGATATACATAATCAAAAAAGAAAAAAAAATGTGAACTAAGGATGTGCCCATCAATTGAGGTAGAGCTGAACAAAATATAATACATGAAGATAATAGAGTATTATTGGGTCATAAGAAATAATAAAAAGAATGGTTTAAATCAAGCCTGGGAAGACTTGTAGGAACTGATAAAGAGTGAAATGAACAGAACAAGGAGAATAATTACTGAAACTAATAACACAGTAAAGACAAACAACTTTACAAAACTTAAGCCCTCAAATCAATGCAATGACCAACCTTGATCCTGAAGGACAGATGACAAAGAATTCCTCCTGCTTCCTGACAATCAATCAATCAATCAATCAACATTGTTATGTGCCTGCCTTCTCTGTGCCAGGCCCTGTGCTAAGTGCTGGCAGAAGTAAATGAGATAGATGTTTTATGTACTTAGCCAAAGTTGGAATCTTTCTTGCTTAGCTATGCAAGTTTGTATATTTTTCTGGCCAGGTTTTTGTTTTGTTTTTGTTTTTCTTTTCAATAGGAGGGGAGAGGGAAGAGCAAGAAAGAGGGAACATTCATTATTGTTCATTCAAAAAAATAAAATAAAAAGGAAGGCAGGGGCAGCTAGGTGGCACAATGGATAGAGCACTAGGCCCAGAGCCAGGAAGACTCCTCTTCCTGAATTCAGTTCTGACCTCGACCACTTACTAATTGTGAGACCCTGAGCAAGTCATTTAACCCTGTTTGCCTCAGTTTCCTCATCTTTAAAATGAATTGGGGAAGAAAATGGCAAACCACTCCAGTATCTCTGCCAAGAAAACCCCAAATGGGGTCAAGGAAGAGTTAGACACCACTGAAAAATGAGTGAACAACAAAAAATAAAGGCATATATAAGTAAGGAAAAGAAATTTTCTTGGAACTATCCAAAATTATCAGCTATATGACTTTAAAATGTTTGGATAAATACTACATCAAGATAAAATATTGTTTTGTTTTTACAATAAAGCTATATGTTGTTTTTTTAAGTTAGCCCTTCTTTGCACATTCATGCATTAAAATGACTCCAAGAGACTTGGATTATCCTACATTTTCTTTTAAAAAAAATAAAGAGGAAGAGAATCATGAAAATTCACATTTTCATATTACTTTAAGATGTACAAAGCACTTTCCTCACAAATCTGAGATAGATGGCGCAAACATTATTTACCTCCTGTCTGTGAAGAAAATGAGGCACATATTTTTATTCAAGAAGAGTCAAAATGGCTAGAGACATCATTATCAGATCTAAATGGAAACTAGATTAGGTTAACTATGAAATATTAAAATCACTAGAAATATACAAAGCTTTTTATGTAATGATTTTTGTTAACAAGAAAATGTAAAGGTGGAAAAATATCTCCCACTCACAAATCTCATTGCTATTTAAACTATCAGATGTAGTAGGAACAATATCTTAACCTTTCTCCCAGTGCAGGTTGGGCTATTTCCATATAAGATATTGAGATGTTTCCTTAGACTTGGACTGACGCAAAGGACCAAGGACTGGGACTACTGAAGTTGCTTCCTCATCAACTGGATATAAAGTAAACAAGAGAAGCAAAGTGGAAAGGGACAGGGAGGTACTCCAAGGTTTGGTCAGTGGAAGATAATGGGTAATATAAGGAAGTAATGTTCATAGCTGAATTAACTTCTATATGCATATCTTCGTTCAATATTTTTCTCGCCCTATGACTAAGTAAGTCTCCTTTGTTAACTACTCAATCACTTGTCAGTGTCTCATTTTGTTCCAGTATCAAACCTAAAGCACTGGGGGATTGGCCTGAGTCAGGTATAACAACAAGGACCTCAACATACACAGAAGAGGGTGCTGCTGTACAGGTTCTTAGATCTGCTTTTCTAAAAGGAAAGGAAACTTTTGAGGGGTCAACAGTCACTTTAATCAAGCACATGCATTATTATTCACTTAGTTCAGGAGGAAAAGTCAGCACCTGAACTTCAGAGAAAATACAAATAAAAACCAACAGACAGGGCTTCCAACTGCCTGACCATAATTAACACATACATCACAGATTAACAGACAGATCCAACTGTCTGACCATCACAGACATACCTAATTATCAGAGAGAGAAGCACCAACATCTGGGTTTTCAAGGGGGGTAGGGGGAATTCCTCAATGGCTGCCAAGAGTCTCAACTGGGCAAGCAAACACTTCCAACATGTAAGCCCAAAAGTAAAACCTCACCTCGGAGTATTTGTACACTTTTCAGAGTCAGAGGGCATCACAACCCTTGAGAACCAGTGCCTCATTAGAAACTAACAAAACGTGTGGATCTTCCTACAAAACAAATCTCCCTAATCAAACTTCCCTGGCCCATTAATGGGTGGGGAAGATCTTTAACTTTCATAATTACAATTACATCAGGCTAGACTCATAACACCAGAACACAATTACTCCTTCTCTGACATTTTCCAAATAAAATAATCAGTGATGGAACTGATAGTGACCTCATTTTTTTCTTAGTATACAGTCTTAATTGTACTTAAGTTCTTCTTTCTGTTTACTGTTTACAAGATTTAATTTCCTTAATCCTAAAGTAAAAATTAATCCCCACTTGTGCATAAAACTAAGAAAAACATGTCATCATTAGCAGGTCACTGAATTATTTATTGGCGGAAAGAGATTAGTCAATGTCCAGTAGTTCAATTAGATCTTTATTAATTAATATTTATGAGCACCATCTCATGGAGAGCACCTTATTGTGTGCTACATTTCTTGTTTAATGTTATTAGTCTCCCCTCCCTCAACGGGAGGGAGCATGTGATTATTGTCCTCCCTACCAAAACTCACTTGATGTAATCAAAGGAAGCAGCCACACTAGATGAGGTTTTAATATGCTAATAAGTTTTAACACCCTGATTCCTTTACGAAGTGCTAACAGCTCTTGGGTCAAAAAAAGAACAACTGGATTGGCTGGGCAAATAAATTAGCCATGACTTTACTAGGAATGCCAGTGTGCCTGCTTGAAACAGTAGCCAATTTACATCTAACTTGTTGCATCTGATTGGCTGTGGCCTGGGAATTTAGACAACTAAACTTGTAAAAATTACTTATAAAAATAAGAACAAACAGTCCCTGTATACGGTTAAGGAATTTACCTTTTAACAAATCACGTTTTAGTTCACGGACTCTAGCCCCTACATGGGTTGCTATGTGGCTTTTTTTGTTTATGTCTTGGCTCACAACTATGTTTCATGGAGTTGAGATTTTTGGACAAGTAATCTCTAGAGAGAAGAAATATGATCTTATCTGAAAAATATCTGTGACTAATGCTATTTAAAGCACTAAAACAGGCTGTTACAATTGTTCTTCCTGAAATGTGTCAATGTGCCTTTAAAATAATTGAATCATTGAGATGGGAAATGTCTTTTTTTTAATTCAAAGTTACTTAAAAGTAATTTCAAGTATTAAAAATTTCAAATAATGAGCATTTAAAGGTGCATATGTAAAAATACCCCCAGGATCTTATGGAATTCTAATGACTACTACACATCTCTCTAAGAGAAGCCTTGACAGGACAAGGGAAAATTAGCCCCAAATCTTAAGGGAGATCTCTGACACTAAGATGACTCACTCACTTTGGAGTAACTTTCCAATATAAAGTACCATGCATAGACCATAAAATAAAAGTAAATTTAGCCTGTAATATGAAAAATGTGACATTTCCAGACTTTATAACAAATCATATTATATATAAATATAACTGAAATGTCATCTACATGTGGGTGGTTTATAACTCATCTGTAATGATACCAGGGTCTCTCCACACATTCAAATGACCTTCTGGGCCACATTTCTTTTTGGTCACTTGGTTTTCATTCAGGAAATGAAAACTACTACTAATTTTGGCATAAGTATAATATAATTAAGAATAATGCTTACTCCAAAAGCAAAAATGTTGAATTACCCACTTTTTGGAAGCAGAATACTACTCCCCCCTCCATAACAGACAATCAAGACTTGATTGTCTAAACTTTATTCCAATTAGATGTATTTCTCACATCTTGATTCACTTTTATAATAGCTAGATCAATCATAACAATCAACTCTGCTGTCCTCTAGGAAGAAACTAAAAGAAATCAGGGTGGACTAGATAACATGTGGGCACACAGGTGCTGTCTCAGTGGACTGAATGCCAACCCCGGAGTCAGGAAGATCTGAGTTCAAATCAGGCCTCAGATACTTAACAGCTATGTGACCCTGAGCAAGTCACTTAACCCTGTTTGCCTCAGTTTCTTCATCTGTAAAAGATGCTGGAAAAGGAAATGGCAAACTACTCCAGTATCTTTCTCAAGAAAACCCTAAATGGGGTCACAAAAAGTCAGTCACAACTAAGTACAATGAAATTAGCATGTATGACATTAACCAAATCTAATGGATAGCAGGCAATAAGTCAGAAAGGGATAGAATATACTACCGCTTTTCTTGTGATTCATTTTTTATGCAGATCTGTTTGTAAAGTGTATATGTGCTATGTGATGATGATTTTATTCCTCCTACTTTAAGAATAGGATAGAATTATAATTTCTAGCTTCCTTGAAGACTTGCCTGCTACATGAGGTCTTACATGGAGAAGCAATATAAAGGATGTCAACAAAGAAATGTTTGAGTAAAAAGATTTGCTGGTCACGTGATGAGAGCAAGGAATAACTGATGAGTAGCTAGTGAGCTCCACTGTATTCTCACACAGTCAAGAGAAAGCAAGGAAGACACAGAGTACATTAGGCAGACCCCTACTGGAGAACATTGGCAAGTATAATGGGGAAGGTTGATCAAAAGACTTCTCTGATCAGTTGATTTTTAACCCCAGCCAGCTGATGTAATCACAGAGAGTAAGGAACAGGGAGCAGAGGCAAAAATGTGTTAAGGTGCTAAAGAAAGTGAAAAATAAGGATTTACATTTCTTGTTACCCATTTGTAATGCATAGAGAAGTTCTTCAGAGAAAACTTAATGGAATTAAAAGACAGCTTGTTATCACTGGCTGAATTGGAAGACTGGACATGATCTTGGTGGAATGCGATCACAAATGCAAGAATATGTATGTGGTTACATGTGAGCAAAGTCTGGAAATAAAAAAGGATCATTTTAAAAAAAAAATAATAGAAACTTAGAGATCATTCCTTAATTGATGGAGAAAATTCCTTCCTTTGGTCCAATGACCAGATGTACAAAGTCCAGGTAGACTCATCATGAGAGGACTGACCACTAGGCAACGACTTATTTTTGGCTACGTCAATACTTCTGAAAAAATTTATCAAAATGTGGAGGGATTTTATGGTGGGCCATAGGAGGAAGTATTCTTGCTGATGAAATCTGGAATTTTGGAAAAAGTAGAAATGAAGTTTATAATGGTAAACTATCTGCATTATATATCAAATTTTCTTCAAAGTCAATTTTGCTTTCTTGTTTTTAAAAGAAATTTTAAGGCAGTTTTAATGGAAATGCCAATTTTATGAAATGAAAATGAGTTGGGCAACAAATAGTTTCAAAATTACAGTATGATAATAACAACTATCTCAGAGTAAATTGGAGTTTAAACTTAAATTTTCTCCATTTTCTCATCAACATGACAGTTAAGAATTCACTTCAGATTTCCTCTTGAAATGTATCTCCTATCAATTTTCCTCAAGAATAAAAGTTCTATACTTTGCTCCTATTTATAAGATCATAGATTCAAGGGAGAAGGAACATTATAAGTCATCTGATCCTACCCATTCCATTTTATTGATATGGAAACTGATGACCAGACAGGTTAAATCACATGTCCAAGATCATATGCAGAATATGAGATTTGAACTCACCTTCTCTAAATCCAAGTTGGGTGGTGCAGTGGATAGAGTCAGGAAGTCTAGAGTCAGGGAGACTCATCTTCATGAGTTCAAATATGACCTCACACATTTACTTAGCTGTGTGACCCTGGGCAAGTCACTTAGCCCTGTTTGCCTCAGTTCCTCATCTATAAAATGAACTAGAGAAGGAAATACGAATCACTCCAGTATCTTTGCCAAGAAAACCTCAAATAGGGTCAATTTGGGAGAAAGTGAAGAGGAGGCCATGGGAAGGACTAATGAAGATAGAGTGTCTGTGGGAAATAACTCACAGCGTTCTAGAACTTTGTGATTTAAAAGTACTTTGTTTCAAGCCTGTGAAGTAGGAAAGACAGATTATTACTCCAGAGTTCACTTTTTCCACTATAATATGATACTTCAGCTAGGTGGGATAGTAGATAGAGTACTGTTCCTAGAGAGTCAGTTAGACAAAAGTTCAGATCCAACCTCAACCTTTGATGGTATGACCCTGGGCAAGTTACTTAACCTCGGTTTGCCTCAGTTTTCTCAACTGTAAAATGGAGATAATAATGGCACCTACTTCGTGGGATTGTTGTAAGGATGAAATGAGATAATATTTGTAAAAACATTTAGCACAGTGTCTAGCACACAGTAAGATCTTAATTTTGTTCCTTCTCCCTTTCCCTCTTTTATTGAGGACTAGTATTTTCCAAACTAACTTGATCATAAAAGATTCTAGGGTTTGCTATAGCTATAGGTATATCTATCAATAGAGATTTATATCTATCATATCAACTGATTACAGATATCATATGAATAGATTTGATTGATAGATAGACATGGATAGAACCCATAAATTTTATCCAGGCTATTGTGGTATACAGACAAAGGCATACGACAAGGCAATAGATGCCAGGGAAACTATTTTAAATCAAAACTGAAGAAATTAAACTTGTTCTCATACTGAAAAACTGTCACAAGTAATAAGCACTTTGAGAAGATGCAATTTCATATTTATTATTTAGGAAAGAAAATATAGTCGCATTAAAAATTTTAATTGAATTCCTATTCATACAACCTGGCACACAAAAGCTGCATAGAATACAGCATCAAAAGTGTTGCTCCAGGGAAATGTGAAGCAAGTCTCCTTTAGGGTCACTATTTGACTTCACAGTCAAAAGGCAGCAGGTTTCAGCAGCAGGGAACTGCTGATCTCTTCAGTGTGGTGATAGCCCAAAGGGCAGGATATTTGGGGTGAGCTGCTTATTAACAGGAGTAGTGGGAAGCCAGATTATTATTGCTGATAGTTCAAAAGGAAGAGTTCAAAAAATCATGTGGTCTCAAATTGCTGTTCATGAACTTGAGGGCTGGAAGTAGCATCATTAAATACATGATGGTCTGGTCATTAAAATTCTCACATGGTGAGACAAGGGATAATTTAATAATTGCATATTGTCTAAAACTGGCTTTCATTTTTATGTAGCCACTATGTGCAATACAGTATGGGCAAGTCACTATATACTGTTTCTTTAAATAAATACATTCATAATTCCATGACTTTCATCCTCCAAATATCCTCCAAAGTTGGATAAAAACATTTTGACAATTATCGAAATGCATATGTTACATATATGTGTGTGCACTTATATAATTTTAAATAGACACATTTATACACACATCCATGAGCATACACACACATGTACAGAGAAACTAAACTTATATTAGTAGTTTTCCTTTTAATAGGCAGAAACAACAAAAGATTTACTGACAAAGCTGAAATTACTACAGAACTGGAAAGGTTGGGAATAAAACAGAATATCATCGATAGAGATCACAAAGCAATTCCACATCTTTTTTTTTTCTTAAAAGAAAATGTTCATAAGATCCTAGAATCATAAATTTAGCACTGGAAGGGACTTCTGTGGTCATCAAGTTCAATCACTGAGTTTTACATGAGGAAACTGAGGCATGAAGAAATTATATAAGTTATATAACTTTCCCAGGGTCCTACAACCAGTAACTACAGGTGTTTAAATGTTTCTGTCTCCAAGACTGATAATTGTTACTTTGGCTTTCCTTTAAACGTTGCTGCCATTCTTTAGTTTATCCCCTCCCTGTCCCTCCAAAAGCAAAATAGCTAAGACAAAATTTACTTGCAACTTTGTTAAGTAAAACGAACCAAATTATAGGTTACATCTGATAGCTTATGTCTCATCCCACAGTTATAGTCTACCATTTCTTTCCTGAAAATGAGATACAAACATATATTCCATCTTAAAAGTCATTGCATTGACCAGAGTTTTGGAGTTTGTCTGTGTTGCTTTCCTCTAAAAAGGCAATCAACAAACATTGATTATGTGCCTCTAGATGCTCTAGGCAACTTTCTAAGATTATCAATTGCCAAGAAGGTGATGACTTGCATTAATGTAGTTCTCTATACCAGTAAAATCACATGTTCAGTCCTTATCTCTATCACAGTGTGCCAGGCACTATGCCAGCCATATGTTAAGGACACAAATGTGAAAATGAAATACTCTCTATTCTCAAAGCTTTTAATGTTCTTAGCATGTAATACTGTCCATTAATGTTAGCTATGTCTGTGTTTTAAATGCCTACTAGCCCATGTACTAATTAAGGGCAGGGATTGAAGATGATCTAAGCTTTATCTCTCTCCCCAACACTTGCAGTATTCTGCAGGCAGAGGTCATTTAATAAACGTATGCTGACTCTCACACTGAACCCTCCAAGTCAACATATCAAATAACATATTTGCCATCTTCCTTAAAAAAAACAAAAAACCAACTTAATTCCCTTTGACTGGCTAAGTCAATCGTCATATAAAATTAATCAATGAGACTTCACTGGTTCAACAACATTCTCTGAATCCCAGAGGCAGAGAAATCTAACAGAGAAAGGGGTAGAAATATGAAGCTTGTCCACACCCACAGACTGGAACTGGTGAATTGAGATGCTCTTCTACCTTTAATATTTACTTTTTGTTTATCTTACATTAAGTTCACAATAATGAGAATACAATGTTTCTCACTCACCTACCAAAAAAAAAAGCAATAAAGTAAACAGCATTTGGAAAAAAAAAGTCTATGCCATACGCTCAAATAAAAGCAATCTGGTAAACAAGAATTCATTCCATTTTTGGGGGGGGAGCTAAAAGGAATGCTCAATAATAAGATATATTTTGATTTTAACCTCCCTATCTTCTCCCCAGTAGTAGTCTCATCCTAGAAATGTCTTTTTTTGTTCAGTCCTTTCTTCTGAATGATGAGTTACTGATCTAGAACACTCCAATTCTTGAGATATTCAGGTCATGCTTACAAGTGCTTAATAAATGTTCTTGTGCACTCTCTCCCCCCCCCCGTCTCTCTCTCTCTCCCCTCGTCTCTCTCTCTGCCCCCTCTCCCATTCACCTATCTAATCTCATTTTATAGATAAGAAAAAACTGAAACCCAGAGTAAGAAAATGGTGTGCTCAAGTTCAAAATAAGTTAGTAGCAGAATCCACCTTGGGTCTTCTGATTTACAGTCCAGTGATCTTTTTTATTAAAAGAAAAAAAAAACTGTGCCAGCAAGTGCCTTCTATTAAAAATTCTAAAAAGTGTTGTCATTTAATCAAAGACTATGTATTAGAAATAAAGAGGAAAAATTTTATACATATTAAAAGTGCCCTATGAGTAAACAAGGGATTTAAAATAATTGAATTTTAAAAGTAGATTGACATTTCAAGGACTTCTACAATAATGTTTTTCCATGTGTATTACATCTCATACTTATAATTTAATTCCCTGTCTTGGAAGAAAGATCAGTGATTAGCTTCACTTTATGACATTTAAATTAAAATGCCTCCCAGTAAGAATTCACAAATATATTCACATATATTTTATGTTATATATACTTATTTGTCTCCCTGTGTAGATTTGTCTGCCTGTGAATTCATACTTGAATGTATTTGTGTACACCTGGGTATTTCCTAATCTCTGGTGGCTACTTATAGAACAGTGTTTCAGTAAGTCTGTCATAACTCTTCTCAATACTACAAAATATAGGTTTTCTTTTCTTTATGTTAAATTAATCACATTTTAAACCTGATCCAACTGCGTCAAAATCAATGTGTATGTATATGTGTATATATATATATTCATAAGAAAAATGTATATCATTATTATGTAGCTCACATAATGTCTTTTAAACTTCTCAGATTCTCATTCTATATCTCTCATTTCCTTTGTTGCTAAGTTTCCAGAAAGAGCTGCATCATTTCCTCACAATTTAATGACTCTTAGCCTCTTGCAGCCTAGTTTCCAAACTTAATGGTCTCTAAATATCTCTCTCCAATGTCACCAGTTAGCTCTGAACTGCTAAATCCAATGCTCCTTTCTCAATTCTCATCTCTTTTGACTTTCCTGTACCAATAAACACCATTAACTCTATTACTGTCCAGGGCAACACTTACTTTCTCAGTTCCTCAGGCTTGCAAGCTAGGTGTCATCCTCAATCCTTACTATCTCTAACTTCCCCTCTCCTCTCCCTATCCAGTCTATTGCCAAGGCCTCTCAATTTCACCTTTACAACATCCTTTCAATATACTCCCCTTTACTCCTCTGATACTGCAAACATCCTGGTGGAATACCTCATCTCCTCACACTTGGTCTATTGTAATAGCCTGCTGGTGGGTTTGTTTGCCTGCCCAAGTCTCTCCCCAATACAATCTATCCTTCACTCAACCACCAAAGGGATTTTTCCTAAGGTGAAGGCTTAGGATGTCACCATCCTAAGTCAATAAACCCCCAGTGACTCTCTATTGCCTCCAGGATCAAATATAAAATCCTCTGATGTTCAAAGTCCTTCAGAGCCACCTCCACCACTCACCTTTCTAATCTCATGACTTACTCCCCATCACACACTCTGTCACCGGATAACACTGGCCTCTTTGCTGTTTTGCATATAAGACACTGTAACTTGGAACTGGGTATTTTCTCCCTCATGCCTTGGAAGTTTTCACCTTCCCCTATTGGGCTTCCCTAGTTTCCAAGTCTTAAAACTCCATCTTCTATAGGAAAGCTTTCCCAACCCCTCTTAATTTTAGTGCCTTCCCTCACTTAATTCCCATTTTTTTCCTGTACATAGCTTGTTTGTATATATTTATTTGCTTGCCATTTCCCTCATTAAACTGTGAGTTCCTTATCTTTTGCCTCTTTTTTGTATCCCCAACACTTAGCACAGTGCCTAGCACAGGTGCTTAATAAATGTTTACTGACCACTTAGTTAACTACTCTTTGCCTTAGATTTTCTCTCCCCATTTAGCTTCTCAATTCTTCTGCCTGCCTTCTCTTCTTGGTCTCCATTGCTAGTTCATCATCTCCTAGCTACACCCCAAATGTGGTTATTTCCCAAAACTCTTACCTCAGCTGTCCTCTCTCTTTACACTCTCTCAGGGACTTCATCTGTTCCCATGGGCTCAATTATTGTCTCTATGTAGATGCCTCTCAAATCCAATTTTCCATCCCTAAGTTCTCCCCTAAGTTCTATGGTGCCATATAGATAGATTAGTAGACAGACAGATATCTATCTATCTATCTATCTATCTATCTATCTATCTATCTATCTATCTATCTATATACACATATATATCTAACAGACTGTTGGGAAGCTTCACCTTCATGTCCTATCATCACCTTGAACTCAACATGTCTAAAACTAAATCCATCTAACCAACAAAACCTAATCCACCTCTCAATTTCTCTATTTGATTTCATGGCATTACTTCATCCTTCCTATTATACAAACTCCAAACCTTGGTGTCAACTACTGATTCTTCTGTCTCCCTCACCTTTGACATATAATCATTTAAGTGCTTTTGATTTTATTTTCATAATCTTTCCCATAACCTACTCTCTACTCATACTTCATGCTGCCCTAATTTAAAGCAACTGCATATCTTGTCCAAATAATTACATTCCTGTAGTTTCCCTGACTCAAGTCCCTTTCCCTTTTCTTACATGCTTTATCCAACTTCTAAAATATCCTTTCTAGTCTGACCAACATCAGCACCCTAATAAATTTAAAACAAAACAAAATTCTTCAGTGTTTCCCTCTTCATAAGATAAAATACAAACTCCATACCTGACTTCAGTGACCAACCACAATCTAACCCCAGTCTATTTGTAATAGCAACAATAAGATGATTTTTCCCTTAAAAGGTGATGAGACATTCCTCAAGACCTGATTGGTTCAGAGGACTAAGGGCTCAGGCTGCTGACATCTCTTTTCTCACAACTGAAATATAAAGAAACCATGAGAAGCTCCAGGGATACATTGATGCTTGGCTAGAGGATCACAATGAATAACTCAGGCAAGGGAGCTTTATTCAGCTAAATCAGCTCAAGGCATCATCAATGTCTATCCTTGTTGAATGTCCTTTTCCTGCTAAAACTAAGTAAATCTCCTTTGGTTAAACATAGAATGAACCTATAAGTGTCTCATTTTGTTCCAGTATCAACCCTAAATTGCCACACAACAACAATAAGAAGGGTGAGAACACTATCTTTCTGGCTTTATTTTAATATTACCCCCTTTTAATGCCCTCTAAATTCAAAGGAAGCTGTCCCGTGATCTCATCCTGTCTTCTTATGCCTCCATACATTTGTATCAGGCTATTGCCTATGCTTGAAATGTACTCACACCCACTTATTTAAACTTTTCACTTTCTTTAAATCCATTTCTGGTATTAACTCGTCTCTGAAGCCTTCCCTGTTTATATCAGTTGGAATCCTCAAATTTTCTTAGAGAACAGTCACCCCCTTCTCTATAATCATCTTTTATTTCATATTCTCCCTGTCTGTGCGTGTTATATCCCTCCTAGCGGAATATAAGCACATTGGACAAAGACCATCTTAGCTTTTGTCAGTGAATCAGGCAGTTGTATCCCAAACAATTAGCACACGTGCCCTGTACATAAGCACTTAGTAAATATTTGCTGACGTAGGTAGAAAAATGATGAAATGTTAAAATTCATGTTTCACATCTGAAAACACCATGTTTGTATGAACATAACTGAATTATAAAGTCCTCTGTCACTTCCAGGTGCTCTTGGTGCCCCACAATATTTATGATCAGCCAGAAGCACATTGACCACATAGCTGTTCTGCTTATATCAATTCACAGCAAACAATAATTGGAACTCATCACTTCACAACATCTAATAATTCCCTGCACTGTCGTATTTTCTCCACTGGTCCAATTGTGATCATCTTAGTTTAAATAAAGCAAGTCATTTTCATAGTCTATCCTACCACAAACCGCACACTAAGATCCACTAAACAGAACCACTAAGAACAAAGTTTTGTTAAAATGGGACTGACAGCCCCTGATGGGGAACTAGACTTCTGAAATTTCATCGTTAACACCTGATCTTGGCATTTGGTATTAAAATATACCCTGAAAATAATTCTAATAAGAGACCTCATAAGGCTGAAGTTTCAGCAGCATTACATAAAAACATGACCTCCTTCTCTAGGATAATTGAGGTTACTAACTGGTGAACTAAAATTCCAACCAATATGCTCCATCCAATATACTGGTAGTCAAAACAAATTAATCAAGCAACCCCTCTCCTGGGACCCAGAGCCAAAATGGCAGTGAATCATTGAAGCAATGGAATGAGCTAAATCTCTGATCTAATTAATTTTTAAAAGCTATGTTACAACTGGGGCCACTGTTAAAAGAAAATCAGCAATATATTGCCTTATTTTTTAGGACTCTCTCCAATTCAGTAGTGAGAAAGGAAACACAGGGCAAATCTCTGCTTTGGGTATTAAAAATGTGTTTGTTTATTCTGTTACTAACTCTCAGGTTCCCAAAGGAGAAAGAGGAGGAACTAATAGAGAGAGACAGATAATCCAGATTGAGGCAGCCGTCAAAGAAATGGTTTAGAAACTTCCTTGAAATTCCAGGTTCTTTTCAAACTAGTCTCATTCACTAATCCCTGGCCTTATTTTCTTGCATGGGAAGATAGGAAGAAAAACAGGCAATGGTTAGTGAGAAAATAAGGAGGTATGGGCTACAGATGGACAGAATTTTTGTGAAAATGTTTGAACAAATCACCGAACTGTGAGTTCCCTCAGGCCCATCAATACCATTACCAGATATATAGCACAAAGATTCAAAGACAAAGATAATGGAGCCATCTGTTAAAAAAAATATTTATAGTAACACTTTTTCACATGGTTGCAAAGCACTGGAAATATAGTAGGTACCTGTCAACTGGGGAATGACATTGTAGAATGTGGATTTAAAAATATAGTGTTGTTTCCTCCAAGAAATGGTAACTCTGACTATAAAACATTCAAGGAAACTTGGGAAGACTTGAATGAATTGATGCAGAGTGAAATAAACAGAACAAGGAGAACAATCTAAATGACAAGCACAATACTATAAAGGAAAACAGCCTTGAAAGATTTCAGAACTCTGGAAAAAAGCAAGTGTATAACCATGCCTTCAGAAGACTGATGGAGCGTTCTTCCTGCATTTTGGCAAAACTACAGTAGATTAGACTCAAGGTACAGAATGAGGTATACATTTTCATACATGACCAATATGTTGATTTGTTTTGACTATACAAATCTGTCACCAATTACAATTTCTGAGGGAAAAGGATGAATTTATGGAAAAGGATAGAGGTGGAAGGAAAGAAACAAAAAAAGCAAAAACGTTCAGAAGGGGACATAAATGGGGTAATTTTGTTACTGCTCTGTTCAATTTAACATACTTTCAAAAAACTGTGTGTTACAGAATTTCAAATGCAACCTTCTTTTTGTTCTTTATTATATATTGAAATGTTTGTGTCTGTTTATGATTGTTAAGCCTAAACTTCTTTTTTCAAGTTTTTAACCCTACTCTAATCTTCACCCCTGCAATAGAAATGCATCATCAGCTGTCATGAACCCAGGAGCATGCCCTTCTATTCCCTCCTATAACTGTATCTTCCCTCTCGTACTTGTACCTGTTTACCACCCATCTTAATTTTAAGTTCCCTTTCTTGTTTTTTTTTTTTTATTTTCAGATCTTCCTCCTCCATCCCTACCATAAACCACTTCCAGGGTAATGTGATATACCAATTGCCTACTCAAAAAACTTCATTGTTTCCCCATTATCTTTAAGCTCTTCTATAATTTTTCCCAACCTACCCTTTTAGCCTCACCTCCCACTCCTCTCCATTTTATATACTTATGCTCCAGAACAGGATCAAGCTGAAAGAAGAGAAAAGGAGACATGGATGGGAAGCAACACGTGGGAGAGAGCACCCACATCAGAAGATCACAGAATCATTCAGGTAATAATACATAAATATTAAGCACATCCAGTAGCAGCCCATCTTCACAATTTTGCTCATATTTCTCCTACCACTTGGAAAATTTCTTCTTTCTTCCACATACACCTACAGCTCCACCTAATTCCATCCTATCCTTTAAGGGCCTGATCAGATACCATTTCATCCTTAAAGTCTGCCTTCTTTCCCTCTGCCAAAAGTTTCTGAATTGAGGAAGCACATTCACATTTTAGAGGCATATTCTACCTGATGTCATTGATTCTATAAACTATTAAGCAATGATGCTAGGTAAAATGGTATTGTAGGAGGTGCTCATTTAGTGGAGACTGCTACAAATAAAATTATTCATATTTATAAATCATTTTAAGGCATATAAAGCACGTTCTTCACAATACTCCTGTGAGATAGGTAGTACAAATATCACCCATTTTACAGATGAGGAAACTGAGGCTCTGAGAGATGAAACAGTTTACCCAGTTATACAGCTAAGTCAGAATCTGAGGCAAGATTCAACTTCAGGTATCCTGATACCAAGTCTAGCATTCTTTCCACTATATTGATCAGTATGTCTCCCTTATCCTTAAAAACATATCTTCACTTGACCCTACCTCTCCTCTTCTGCTAACTATCACCCTATATCTCTCCTGTCCTACTATGCCAAACTACTTGAAAAAGCCCTCTACACTAAGTGACTCCAGTACCTCACCTCTTACTTACTTTTCAACCGTTGGCAATCTGGATTTAGACCTTATCACTCAAATAAAACTGCTCTCTCCAAAATGATCAAAAACCTCTCAACTGCCACATCTAATTGCTTTTACTCAGTCTTCATCTTTCTTGACCACCCTGCAGTCTTTGACACTGTTGATCAATCTATTTACCTGGGTTTTCTCTCCTCTCTAGGTTTTTCCAACACTATTCTTTCCCCTTGTTTTCCTATCTGACTAACTACTCCTCAATATTATTTAACCAGATCTTATCTATTACTCATGAGTATCCTTCATGGCTCCATCCTAGTCCCCTTATCTTCTCCTCCCATATCTCACTTGGTTAACTGATCAGCTCCCCTGGGTTCAATGACCATTTCTATGTAAATAATTCCTAGATCTCTTTGTCCACCCAATAATCTCTCTCCTGAGAGTCAGTCTCCCATCACCAACTGTCTCTCAGAACATTCTAAAGTTTAGAATCTAAACTCATTATGTGCAAAACAGAATTCTATCTTTTTTCTCCCCCTATTCCCAACCTTCCTATTACTGTCAAGGTCTCCACCATACTCCTAGTTAATCAAGCTCAAACCTCTGTGACATCCTCAACTTCCCAATTACACTCACCCCACAAATCTAATCTATTGTCAAGTCTTACTATTTCTACCTTAGCAGCATCTCCTGTGTGTGAGAGAGACTTTTTCTGCACTCGCCCACCACAATGATGTAGGCCCTGGCCTGTTGTGATACTTGGGGGTAGTGGGGTTGCTTTCCTTGCCTCATTCTAATTCATCTTCCACTTAGCTGCCAAAGTGATTTTCCTAAAACGCAGATCTGACCTTGTCACCTTCCCTAACCTACACATAATATATATCCTATTAGTTCTAGGATTAAATATAAAATGCTTATTGATATTTAATGTCCTTTACAACCTGGCCCCTTCTTGCCTTTCCAGTCTTGTTACATTTTACCCGTCTCCAGACACTGCAGAAGCTAGTCACTGACCTTCTTGCTCCTTCTATACAATATTTCATCTGTTGACTCAACAACTTTTTGCTGGCTATCCCTCATGCCTGGAATGGGCTCCCTTTTTCACTGTTTCCTGCCTTCCTTCATTCCTTCAAGACTCAGATCAGATTCTACATTTCTTAGGTCTTTACTATCTCACACTCCCTCATCCCTCCCTATCAGCCCCAGTACCTTCCCTCTGAATTACTTTCTATCTACTCTGTATAAATAGCATGTACTAAGTTGTCTCCCCCTTTAGAATACAAACTCCTTGAAGACAGGAATTGTTTTTGCCTTTTTCTTCATCTTCCGTGCTTAACATGCTCCTGGCACACAGTAAACATTTAACAAACGCTTGCTGACTATCATGGGAAAATGTTGTTATTCAGTTGTTTAAATCCTGTCCAACTCTTTATGACCTCATTTGGGATTTTCTTGGCAAAGATATTAGAATAGTTTGCCATTTCTTTCTCTAGTTAATTTTACAGATGACAAAACTGAGGCAAAAAGGTTAAGTTCCTTGCCCAAGGTCACACAGCTAGTAAGTGTCTGAGGCCAAATCTGAAATCAGGTCTTTCTTTCTCCAGGTCTAGCACTCTATCCAATGACCCACCTAGCTACCATGGGAAAATGACAGAATGGGTATTAATGCACCTTAGATTATATTTATTTTATCTTTTTGCTGTCCCATATCAGACTAAAATTCTTTGTCTTCTTCACAGATTCAAGAGTACAGTCCTTTGAACTGAATAGGCACTTGCTAAATATTTCATGATTTTATTTTAAATGACAAAAAATTAGGGAGCAGACTAGCTTGGCAACTCTCACTTAAAAGGTCAAGGGGAAGTTCTAAAAAGAAGTCATTACTGTTTTGGGGATCTCCCCTAGGTTTTTCAAATACACACACACATACATACACATACACACACACACACAAAATACATTCTTCATTGCTTGATCTGACATTCCAACAGCTCATTTCATGAACAATAACACAAGCAAATATACTCTTGATCTCCCACCAGTCCAGATCTCCTGGTTGTCACAAATCATCTGTAAACCTATGCAGAGCAGAGCTTCACTCAATCATTTCCCTGTCTCAATTAATCCTTTTCCAGCTGGGTGACAGACAGAGAGTGCAAATGAGGGAGAGTAGAGAGTAATATCTGCCCATAGCTCTTTCCTCCACTGTCTTTTGAAATTAGTGTGTGCTCTGGGATAGCATAATAACTTGCAGTAGTTCTCCTCCTGAGGTAATCTCTCATAAATCACAGCTCCCTTGAGGACACAGGTCCAGGAGCTAACATGCAATATAGACCCAAAGTAGTCCTGGGCTGCTAGGTGGCACAGTGGATAGAGCTCTGGGCTGTGAGTCAGGAGGACACATCACCCTGAGCTCAAATCTGACATGTATTAGCTGTGTGACCTGGACAAGTCACTTAACCCTGTTTGCCTCAGTTTCCTCATCTGTAAAATGACTTGGAGAAGGAAATGGGAAACCACTCTTTGCCAAGAAAACACCAAAAGTGGTCATGAAAAGTCAGACATGACTGAATTAGATTGAACAACAACAAGGTAAGTCCTATAACTTGTCATCAAACTGTCCTGTAGCCTGACAAAGGATAACAATTTCTCAAGTACGCTTTCCTTGTTCCTTATGTGTTACCACACTTTCCCTGGTAGCAGAATTCGGTCAGCTTTTTCTTTTTTCACTAACAACCTTCCCAGGTAATACATCTCTATATACACATATTCATTTATAAACATGTACACTCAGGGAAAGAAAGAGAAAGGCAGAGAGATAGACAGATGGGGGTGGGGATACAGGGAGAAGAGTCAGACAGACAGAGGCAGAGACAGTTAAGCAGAGAGCCAGAGAAAGAGAAACAAGGAAGGGATGAGGGAGACAATTTTCTCACTGTGATTGACATCTTGCTCAGGCAGGCTGTTATTTGGCTGAGCTGTGCTGATTCTGCAGAGTATTCCTGCAGAGCAGTGCTGATCCTGCAGAATGGATCACAATCTGTTGCATATCTTCTAAGAGCAGTGTCATCAGAATAGAGCATGATGACTTCTTTAGAAACGAAAAGGAAAGACCATGCTGGTGGAAGACATCCTCCTTCCTACCACAAGAATGGACAGAATTGTGATTTCACTGGTATAGTGAAATACGCTCTACCAGTGCAGGTCAGCACCTTCTCTTAAAGGGTCATCTAGAATATCCTGAACATAGATGCATTAAAACAACAACAAAATAACTGAGTAGGAGTAGCATATAAAGCAATAGATTTAGAGCTAGAAAAGATATTATAAGTCATTGAATCCAACTCTTTCTTTTATAAATGAGGAAACTGAGGCCAGAGAAGGGAAGTAACTTACCCAAGCATGTATGGGTAGTGGGTAGCAGAGCCAGGAGCCAAAAGCCAAATTTCTAACCCTAGACCCAGCTCTCTTTCCAACGTAGGATAGGTTCCTCCCCAAGGATGTAGTCCTGATTCACTCTCCTACATATCAGGCAAAGAATCAGATACCACTGGCACTAACAATATGGACAATACTGAAAAAATGTTTTAAGATATTAGTAATAAACTTAAGATAATGATGACTAAGAAACTACATCAGGAATGCAAGCTAGTCAGTTAAACTTTAGATATGGATCAATAGCCTTCAGTATCTAAGAAAGGGTGTGACACAAAAATGTTTGCGGTTGAAGAAGCCTCACTGGCACCAAAACCGATCATCTACCCTGGGCATAGCAGTGGATAGCGCACTGAGTGGAGAATCAGGAAGTCCTAAGTCTAAATCTGGCTTGAGACACTGGTTTCGTGATCTCACACAAGTCATTTAACCTCTCTGCCTCAGTTTACTCAACTGCAAAACTGAGATAATAATAGCACCCATCTTGCAAAGTTATGATGAAGATAAAGTGAAATAATATTTGTCAAGCATTTATCATAGTATCTGGAACATAGTAGATGCTTAATAAATTCTTGCTTCCTTCTTTCCTTTCTGTGCTGCTGCTTCAGTCCCATTTTTGACTCCAAAATTCACTTCTGATATTTCAAGATAATACATCAGACTAAGGTTGACTTTACTAATAAGAAAGCAAAAGAAGTCACTGCCCAGTGGGCTGAGGGGGAAGCATTTGATCAGTTAATGTTTAATAAACATTTACTTGGAGTGGCTGGAATGCAAACAAAGTAAAAAACATGCTTCTTCCATGAATTTGTAATCTAAGGGAGAGAGAACAAAGCATAGATACTGGGTGGTGTCCCACAGAGCCTGAAAGAAACAACCATTTAAAAAAAAAAAAAAACAACAGCCTTAGTGCTCCAGCTCTGAAGGATCAGAAATGAGGGAGATGACAAGAATAGAAGAGGAGAAATATTTCAAGCCAGGGGATTTATGATTGGATCAAAGAGCCCCCTTCTGCCTGACAAGCGAAGGGGACTATTTGTAACCCAGGTGGCAGACACTGGCGATTTATTCACCGCTCCCCCTATTGAAGTGTACCCCCTCCTATTTCTCACCCTCTTGTTTTCCTATTGAACATAAAGCTGTAGGAAATCAAAAAAACCTGAACATACACATGAAAAAGGAGGCTGAGAGAGACATCAAGACCTAATGACCATCACCAGTAAAAGTACTGTTAGAGAGGTCCTGGGAAGTAAGGGTCCCAAATTGGAAGTATGATGCTGAAAGGATCACATTTCTTTTTTTTTTACCTTTGCTTTAAGTTTTACTTAATTTTAACACTGAATTTTAAGCATGCTTAGTCTTCATCATATCTTTTAATTTTTATTGATTCCCATCCTATTTTTTTTACCATGACTATTTTTATATAAGCCCCTCCCCCATTGATCTCTCTCCTGTAACAAAGAAAGAGGAACCAAAATGACTCTAGAGAACTTTCTAGACCCATAGTTGTTCTCTTTATGGAAGGAAGACTTAGGATTCTTTTCACTTATTTATACTATTCTCGGTTCTGCTTATTTCCTTAGTATCAGCTCATGTCTTCCCATGTCTTTCTGACTTTCCTCAGCTTCTTCATTTCTGAGAGCCAAATAATCTATTACATTCACACACCAAAATCAGTTCATCCATTCCCCAACTGATGGGTACTCTCTTTGTTTCTTGCTACCAAAAAAAAGTGCTATTGTTAATATTTTGTATTGATGATACCTCTTCTTCTACCTTTGACTCCTTGGAGTTATGTGCCCCATTAGTGGAATTGCTGGATCAAGGGGTTTGAACAGGTTGTTGACTTTTCTTGCCTTATTTCTAAATTACTTTCTATAAATCAGTTTCCAAATGTGTAAAATGGGGAGAATTACAGCACCTACCTCCTAGAGTTGTTGTAAGGATCAAATGAGATGACTGTAAAGCACTTAGCACAATGACTGGCACCTAGTAAGCTAACACATGTTACATAAATGTTAGCTGCTATTTTTATTATTAAAGGTTAGAGCAACACACAGTCCTGCCAATCTATTATAATTGTGTACCTAACTTCTCACATTTCCCCCAACATCTGCCAGCATCTGTCTTCAAGCAGGGTCATAAATTTAGAGTTGGAAAAAACCTACATAAGCCTTCTAGAAGAGAGATTTCCAAACTTATTTGATCTACCCCTCCCTTTAAAAACATTACTCAGCATCCCTGTGGAAATCTTGAACCCTTTCACGGTTTTAAAAAATTTGTATCATTTCCAAAAAACCCATATTTTTTAAATGATGCATCTTAAATTTAATAATTTACTATAAATTTGTGGGTCTTTTCTTTCATTGAAATTTTGATGATTCAATATTGTGTCATGTAACTATATAATATCATATCATAAACAAGTCATTACACACATATATTCCTGCTGATGCATGCTATACTTCCCTACAATACCCAACAAGCTCCCCTGCCAACACTTGCTTGTTAAGATCTATTGGTGGACTTGATCACTGATTGGTTATAACTTGCATTTTGTGTGTTTATTTGGAAAATAATGTCAGCACTTTAACTCTGTTACACAACTGATGAAATATGTCTGAAGTTTTTCAAAATTTTCTTCTCTTCTTTCCTTATGCTTCCACTGCCCCCTTATTTTTATTCAATGCACTCCAATTGCACCCAAGGCTACTACCAACCTCCCTAGATCATTTCAGCACTCCCCAAGGGGCAGTATCACCCACTTTGGGAACCTCGGATCCCTCATTTACAAGTGAGTAAACTCCCTCAGGTTAAATAATTTCCTCAAACCATCATAAGCAGCAAGTGAGAGAGCTAAGATTCTATCAGGGCTGGGCCCTGAACCCAGGTCATCTGAATCCAAATCTGGCATCCTGTCAACTGCAGCATGCTGCCTCCCTTTTATTATCTTTGCCAATTAGATGGGTGTAGAATTTCCCTTTTTTACCCTACTGCCAAACACCAAACTTGCTATGGAGGCAGAACTTGATCACAATAACCTAAATTAATCTCAAATGTATTTACTTAAATTGTTATTGCAGACAGGCCCTCAAAAACAAAATACAAACAACTTTTTAAAGCTGAACCAAAAAAAATAAAATGTGAAAAAATAGTTTATCTCCTATTTAATTTAGCATAGGCTGTTCTACAGAATAGAACTATAAGAGGGAATTCATATCCCTGGAGGGAAACACTTATAGGCAAATAATAGTTAAGGAAAAAAAATTAAAGTTTTATTTCATAATCCTCCAATTTATAAATATTCATGTGCTTCATTATAGAATACCAGAATTTCAGAGCTGAAAGAGACTTTAGATGTTCACCAAGTCCAGGTCCCTCATTTTAAAGAAGGAGAAACTAAGGTCCATAGGTATGTAGCAGACCCGTACCAGAATTCCTGATTTCCAATCTGATGTTCATTCCACTGTATCATACTGTCATATTTGACACAATCAGTGATAAAACTTAAAATAAATCTATTTGACAGGACATGACATGATATGTGACATGACAAAAGGGTAACAATAACCCACACTGAAGTATTTTCCTTAAAAACTTTTTTTAAAATGCTTTTTCCTTGCTAAATGTCATGAATTGCAAATAATTCACATAGAAAGCGTTAGATCCAAAGCTGTCATTCTCATACTGTGACAGGAAATAGCATTGTGTGAGCCAAGAACTAGCTCCAACCATGCCTGATAAAAGTCTACCGTGCTCATGAAGCCTGAATCTCCACGAGTCAGGGTCATCCAAATAGTCAGGTGCAATCTACTTCAAGGCAGTTAAAGCTCCTACACTTCAACTGAAGTAAGTTTGAGGGGAAAAAAAGATGATGACATTAAAATGATTCAATGAACAATAAGTACAAAAGGGTCCCCTAAAGCATTTCATAATACCTCTCAGGTAAGACATCCCAGCTTCAGTTTTGCGGTAATGACCAGAGACCAACCTCCTAAAGCCAACTCAACAAAACCCCTCACCACTCTCTAGTTTCTAATTTTGATATAAAGTCTGGAACTAATCCCTGGAGACCAAACTAGGTTAACACATTTCCCTACCTCTTCTATCATTCCTTTCCTCTCTCCTCCTTCCCCATACATACTATTTAAATAATTCAGGATTTCATTGTCTTGACTCCTACCATACCTTTCATCTCACAGGCTCAGTTCATGTCATAATCTGCTTCACTTCCACCTCTGCTTCCACGAAACTGTAACCCCAGACCAGTTCACCTCATTTTCTGTATTGCTAGAGCCAGTAACAATGTATAGTGAGCACAAGAAGATTTCCCCATTTATTCTAGTCATTTAGAAATGAGCTTTAACCCTAAAATAACTAATTTTCAAGTTGGCTGAACAATTCTTTTATCTAAAACAAAAACTTTGGAAGTGATCAATATCATATTCAATGTTTTAAATCTTGAATTTCAACTTACCAGTAGGCCTGTAACCATAAAAGTAAATCAACCAGGTCAAGGAAAAGTTAAAACTCTTTAAAAATTGAACTACATTGGAAAAATTTGAAATGATTACTTTCATTTTAAGTATAACGTTGTAAGGGGGACAAAGGGCTATAAGCCATGAGAACAGAAACTCTTTCCCTTTTGGGGTAACTATGTGCTTTCTTCAGTTTCCAGGCAATGTATACACTTGGCAGGGTCCCCATAAGAGTTGAAAAGGGAAAAGAAGAGAATTATTCCCAACTTAGAAGGAGTTGCAGGTCACCTGCAGTTGTAGGTAGGGATAACACAGGAGGGAGAAGGACACATATATCCTATACTCTGGGGCAGGCAAGAGGTGAAAATTCATTTTCCTTGACTCCACTGATAGAATGGACCTTTCCTCAGAGAGAGGGAGAGCAAGTAGAGAATATACTGAAAGCTCTCTAAGTGTCTGGTGCAGGTCTTTCAACCAAAAGACTGAAAATGTGTGGACTAGCTCCTGAAGTATGTTGGCCAAAGAAATCTCATAAAAGAATGATAACATCCCCTCCCTCCCCCCACCTTCATCAGAAAGAAGCTTAGACAGCAGATGGCAGCTATGGGAGATGGTCATTGCAGCTTGGCAGGGAGACATGATGGCTGATAAAGTAGAGTTAAGTGGCAATGACATTAGGAGCTCCAGGGACACATCAAGAGAGCTGTAGGAGGCAGAGTCAATGAAAAGTGAGCTATATCCAGGTCCCCAAGCTACAGCCAATGCCTTGAGTAGTATTCCAACAATAATTAAACCTTTTCTCATTGTTGTTGTTTCAGTTGTGTCCAACTCTCTGTGATGCCATTTGGGGTTTTCCTGGAAGAGATACTGGAGTGGTTTGCCATTTCCTTCTCCAGCTCAATTTACATATGAGACAGCTGGGACAAAAAGGGTTAAGTGACTTACCCAAGGTCACCCAGTAAGTATCTGAGGTCAGATTTGAACTCACAAAGATAAGTCTTTTAGATTCCAGGCCCGGTAGTGTATCTACTGTACCACTTAGCTGCCCCATTATCTAGTTTACTATGTCCTAATTAAATGCTTTTCTATTTTAAGATTCTGGCCTGGTTGTTGGTAGAGAATACACTAGATTTGGCTTAGATCCATAGTGGGATAATCATGACTAGCTATGATGTTCTGCCCTAAGGCTGAGGAATTAAGGAATCCCACAATCTAGTGGGACCTGTGTCACATTGCAGACTCAAGTAACTCTCTTCCTGGGTAATATATAGCTTCTTTCATCCTTCTACTTTCAATATTCAGGGGAAGCACTAGAGATTGTAGTAACTTTTTTCTGTTTCCCTAGTCAGCGATATCTTGAAATGCTAGTGGGTAGAGAGTTCTGGAAAGAGGAAGAAACTAGTATAGTGGAAAACAAGAAATACAACATAGAAGAAAGTAATATACTCCTGATGGTGCAACACAGTGTTCTGGAGTAAAAAGGTCATCAGAACTGTGGTGTAAAGGAGGTATCTGGCTTAGGGTGCTCTGATTAGCCCCTAGACCTGGACTGTCAGAAGGTTTCTAGTTGAGACAAAAGGGACTCTGGAAGCATAATCAGTTCTGTCATCACATATATTATGAAAATATGAATTTACTCCAGCACTACTGATATACTGGAGAGTATTTTTGAATACAATACAGGAAGCAATGAGAATTTGAATATTGCACCACTTTACAATAACTCATAAGCTGCAACCCTTTCAATACCCACATCCACAAGCAAACTTCTGATTTTCTTCAAGATATCAAGTTGTCATATCTATCATATACCTTCTGGTGCAGTACGAGACCTGATCTACACCTACAAACTCTAATCTCATAACTTGGAAGATGAGGGAACAATATATCTAAGAGAAGAGAAAAAATTCCCCCAAAGTATCTACAAGGTAATAAGTGTTGAAGATTAAAGACAAGTACTATCCAACCAGCATAATTTTATCCAAGCAGATGTATAGATTTTATATCCTATTGCATATCACAGTCTGTACAGTAGGCATGCTACTTCCTCTACTTTTTTTTTATTTTCCTGTATTGGTAGTAGGTCAAAATCATTTGAGTCATTATGGACCTCATTTAGGAGGTTCTATACTGTTCCAAGGCTTGATGGCATCAACATAATATAATCTACAAACCTCATTACCTATAGGAATTCCCTCTTCCATGTGGATATTACTCTAGACAGCTTTCATGGTGGTGTCAAATGCCTCTGGCAAGCATGTCCCCTTATCAGTCTCTAAGCATTTATTATGTACTTACTATGTACCAGGCATCCTGCTAAGCATGCAAAAAGAGACAAAAGACAGTTTCTGCTCTCTAGAAGCTTATAATCTAATAGAAAAGATAATATGCAAACAAACATATACAAAGCAAAATATACATGGGTAAACAGGAAATAAATAAAGAAGGGAAGGCCCTAGATTTAAGAGGGGTTGGAAAGGCTTACCGTAGAAAAATCTGGTCTCATTTTAGTTGAGACTTAAAGGAAGTCAGAGAAGGCAGCAGGCAGAGATGAAGGGACAGGCATGGGGGACAACCAGAGAAAACGCTCAGTCAAGAAATGAAATGTCTTGTTCCTGGAATATCTAGAAGGCCATGTGGCAGGGAGTAAGGAGTGGGAAAAACTTGGAAGTTAGGAGGAAGCGAGGTTATAAAGGGCATTGAATGACAAACAGATAATTTTGGGGGTTTTATTCCTAGATGCAATAAACAATGGATTTTATCAAGGGGACAGGGAAGATCGGCAGGGAATATAATAAGTGGGGCCTTATCAGAACTGTGCTTTAGGAAAATCACTTTAGTGGCTGAATGGAGGATGAATCAGAGTAGAGAGAGACTTGAAGCAAGGAGACCCACCAGCAGGCTATTACAATAATCCAGGTATGAGGTGATGAGGGCTTGTATGAGAATAGTGGCAGTATTAGAGGAGAGAAGGGAATATATTCCAGAGATGAGAAGGTGAAATGGCAATAGACTGGATATGGAGAGTGGGAGGTAAGGAGGGTGGGTGTGTGAAACATTTAAGTGATTTAACATCACTTGATATTAATAATCAGAAAGTCAAACAATATTATCTCGGTGGTTACTATTTGTAATAAAAAGTTTTATTGATGTACTTTGTCTTTACATTATGAACATTTATAGATTTCTTAATAATCTCCCACTTTTGGAGAGGTCTCTCATAACAAAATAAAAATTTAAAAAACCTAAGAATATACTGACCACATATGATAGTACATTATACAATATTTTCCTCCTAGAGCACCCCATCTCAGCCTCTGAATTTAAAAAAAAAATGTTTTAACTAACAGAATCTATTTTTACTCCCTTCTATCCCAACTCTATTGAAAAATAAAATGAGAAAAGAAAAACAAATTCTTTGTGAAAAATATGCATGGTTAAGCAAAAGAAATATTCTCACTGCTATATTCAAATGTATATATCATTCCATTCTGTATATGAAATCTGTCACCTCTTTGTCAGGACATGAATATTGTGCTTCCTCATCAATCTTTGTGAATCATCGCTGATCATTGCACTGTTCATAATTCTTACATCTTTCAAAGTTGATGTTATTATATGAATTATTCTCCTGGTTGTGTTCATTACATTTTTCATCAAGTTACAAAAGTCTTCAAAATTGTTCACTTTATAATATTGATGTTATTGTATAAACTGTTCTTCTGGTTCTGCTTTTTCATTCTGTATCAGTTCATATAAGTTTTTCCTTGTCTTTTTGAAATCATACATTTACTCATTTCTTACAGCACAATAGTACTCCATCATGCTCATATAACTTACTTAGCCATTCTTCTATTCATGGCATCCTTATAGTTTCTGATAGGTAATATTTTTCCAGTTTCTCTAAAGACCTTTTATATCCAGGTTATATATCCATTTGGAGTTTATTGTAATTTAAGGTGTGATATGTTGGTTTAAATTTAATTTCTTCCTTGTTGCTGTCTAATGTAATTACAATTTTCAAAGAATCTTAGGACTTTTTACAAATGCATGAGAGACACCTTATCAGGGAGGAGCCACTAAAGTCGCATTTTGATTAAATAGATCAAATGCTTTTTTGCATTAAATGCATGCTATGTGAAAAGCACATTCATAAAATATATGAAAACTCCACTAAAATCTTATCTTCAAGGCTCGTATTCACCTAAAAGGATGTTTCTAAGTGAGTTCTGCCTTATTTAAGAGCCATTTTTTACTCCATTAAATATCTGTGGAAAAACTCCAGGAAAGACATATCTTATCCTGAATTCTGCAATCTCACAAAGAATGTTTTAACAATAAATGGAATTAGATTGAACTATAAAGGGAAAATATTTTCTCTGGGAAGCCTAACTTTATGCTCCCTCTTTTTGCATGCTAAATTATAATTTGCATCCTGGATTTGAAAATAGGCAGGGTTCCAGTTTAACAACTTGGTATTTGGGCATATGGATGGGAGACAGCTATAGGAAAAAGCAAATTCTGGTCCTAACTCTCCTAAAAAGTGATGTTGCAATACATAGCAATTTCATCTTCCTTCATACACTTTAAGAACTAAATTTGAGCCCTGATTCCTAGCTCTAAAAGTCAAACTGATTGGACAACTAGACTTTAAAAAAATCCAAACAGCAATAAAAATGGTCTAATTCTAATCTTTAACCAGTTAATCAATCAGTAAGCAAAGATAGGCATTATTCAAAGACAAAAATTTTAAAAGTCTTGCCTCTAAGTAAACACACACACACATACTCACACACGCTTACAAACATATATACATAAATAAAATTAACAAAATGTAATTTTGGGGGAAAGGCACTAGCAGCTGGGCAGATCAGACCTTACCTAGGAGGTGGCACTTGAGCTGAACTTCTGAAGCAGTTAAGAACTCTAAAAGCAGGGGCTGAGGGAAATGAAGCATATTTAAGGAATGAGTAGGAACACTGGTAAAAAGGCATGAAGAAGGAAGATGGAACATTACGTATGAGGATCGGGAAGGCCAAGTTTAGCTAGACAGTAGAGTATATAAAGGGGAGCTGATATACAGCAAGCCTTGAAAAGTAGGTGTTTTTATAAGAGTGTTAAATTCCCAGAGGCATTTGTATGTCATTCCAAAGTTAACAGGAGCACTGAAGTTTAAAGATGATCTTTCTGACCTTGAAACATCATCTGGGATTGACAGACAAGAAATGCATTTCAATGAACTTTCGTTTCACATTCATGACCATATTTCCATGACGAAATGATTTCTCTTTGTATATGTCAAATTTGTTGAGGTAGAAACACTTAAGGAGGACTAGTACAGTTTTATCCCTTCCACATCATGACTTTCCCCATCATGGTTCTGATATATCAAGGGATGGCAAAAGAAATTAAATGGGAATCTTTGGGGAGCTTTGTAGACACTGTGGACGATGTGTGAAGGCCAGCAGAAGACACAGAAAAAGTGTAGAAACTCAGAAATGCATAAAATATATGTACAGTATTGTATTATCAACATATTTTATCTTTTAATACCATAATAACAGACTTCTTCTTGGGTATGAAGGGAGGACTGAAAAATTTTACAGGGATTTTCCAGATCATGTGGGGACCATATGTAAGGGAAAACTGTACTAGTTCAATATGGCAAAAAAAAAAAAAAAAAAATCACATCAATAATCAAAGCTAAAATTCCTTGTTAAGTAATCTTTCAAGATGTCCTAGGAAGGTCAAGAGAAAAACTAATAAGTCAATCAATAAGCATTTAGTAAGTTCCTGTCAGGCAGACACTGTGCTAGACCCTAGAAATACAAGAGTGAAAACAAAGTGGTCCCTTCCCTCAAGGAACTTGCATTTTGCTTGGGGAAAGGGAAGAATGAGGATGCAATATATCTGCAGATAAAAAAAAAAAAGATAGAAGATACAGGAGGGGGGAGCAGATCAGGAAAGTATCGATCTCCTGAAGGAAATGAGACTTGAAATGAGGTTTAAAGGGAGTTGGAGGTTCCAGAATACACAAGTGAGGAGGACAGAATTCCACACATAAGGCCCACTACCTCTGTGAAGGCACGCTATTGGGAGATGAACAGAGCTCAAACAGTTTAAGTGTGTTTTTCTGATGACTTAGTAAGGTTCCGATAACTATAGAAAAGCTAAAGAAAAGGCCAGGCCTCCGTTATGGCAACATAAGCTGTAGTCTAGGGTCCCCAAGCTTAGGTCTACACAAACCAGGTCTGATCTCGGAGGCTACTCCAAAACTTTGTAACTCTTTGACTCATTATGTTTCCACCCAGAGTTTACTCAGGGAAAGTCTCAATATAGAATGTATCTAGGTCTTCACAGATGTAGTAAATGGAACTCTCTCATGTAATACAAAGTCAAAGTAAAAAGTTACATATTAGGCACAATACAGTCCTTATTCTACCTAAGTTTCCCAAACATTGCCATAACTGAAGTGGCAGAGGGAGGCATGAGCAGTGATTATTAATACAGACGATAACTTTTAAAATGGTATTATTAAGGAAATGAATAGCTGTGGTATTTTTTTATCTCTCACTTCATGGATTTAGAATTTCATTGGTACAGATCAGGTATAGACATTTCTCCTCTTCTACCACCAAAATTGGAAAACCCTTCATAATGTCATGGTTAGATGGTACATAGAAGTCAGTAATAACAGAGTGAGAGTGAGTTTACTTGCATCATTTCATTCAGGTCACTGACAAACCACAACACCTCCTCAGGTGGATGACCCAGATCAAGAAAGGACTGAAGATTCTGCAATGCAAGTTATCTATTAAAAGAAATGGGGAACCCTATATTTATTGAAAGTACTCTTCACAACAGTTCTTATAGCAATCCATATGTCTGTGATCAGATTCCTATGCATGCATTTTTATATCAGATCCAAAAGAAAGGAGGCATCTTCCCGGACTATCCTAACTATTCAGAGGGGATACTCTTCAAGGGGAGCAATATACAGATTTTAAGTAACCATCATAATTTTTAAAAATTAATAATTCAGGGCAAGTTTCAGGAATCTCTCAGATTTCTGACATCATGTCAATAGCCTGAAGTTGCAACCTGATTTGGACATCGAGGCTAGGTGGAATCTGCAACAAAGCAAATCTAGGCTTTAGTATAAGGAAAACCATTCTAACTTTCAAAAAGTGGAATGGGGTGGTGCTGGAATACTCCTCAATGTAGGTTTTCCATCAAAGGCAGGATTGGGCACCTGCTGTATTTGTATTGTACTGTATTTTCTGATTTTATTGTTTTGCATTCTGTTTTCTGATTCATACGTTATTGTGACTGAGTATTAGGTTCAGAAACTTTGACACAGGACACACTGAACTTTCATTTAGAATTTCTATGCTAGATCTTGTACTATTTTTAATGACTTTTGAAAGTGAATCAAAAAGTTAAATTTCTAGAATCAAAAAAAAAACATGCATAGGAAAAGATAAATTAATAAGATAAAATTGTCAAATAAATGCTAGCGCTTTAACTTTGCATTTAACTTTGAGTTCAATTTAAAGTTTGTTTCTATAAAGGAAGTAATCTAACTACATGACCGGAAAAGGTAGAAATACTTTATTCTTTTTAAAATGTCTTCTTTGAAAGCCAACAGGAAATTGATAAGAGGTGAATAAATACACATAAAACATTGCTCAAAGTATTTCAAACGCCCCCTTAGGGGAGGGTAAGGATTTAGCATAGAGCTGGCATTTTATAACAAGTTATAAAGATAAGCACTTTTTGGAGACATATCCATTATGAAATATATTTTGATTGGCATTATGATAATATATGAAAAATGTATGGTATGTCATATTAATGGATTTAAAATCTTATTTTATGTGTATGTATTTTATATTTATATGTATTTCTAAAGCTAAACATTTTCTATTTTTCAAATAGTAGTATCTGTGTATATGTATATGTGCAAGTATGTAGGAATGTATGATACTGATGAAATATCATTGCCTTTTCACCACCAAACCATCAGGACAATTTGGATCTAAAAGATATTATTTCTTCTAATATTAGGGGCATCAGACACACAAGCTGCTATTCCTACATATGCCACCAGGTGGAGGTAAAAGCTTTTTATTCACACTCACTCAACCAAGCATGGATGAAAGTAGAGTCACAGGAAGGTACGAAATGTGCAGTGAAAAGCACCCACTCATCTATTCTTAATTTTGAATCTAGGCTCCATGTTTGAAATGAAGCAAATGGAAAATTGCAAGAAGTGTCTTAGAATTCTCTTGGCTCATATATTTACCCAACCATTTAGATCCTATTCTCCCTTTCCTTCTAAGCATATCTCAAAGAGCTCATTCACTTGGCACAGAGAATAAAATACATTTACTATTGGGCAGTTAGATAGCACAGTGGATACAGTGCCAGGCCTGGAGTAAGGAAGACTCATCCTCCTGAGTTCAAATCTGGCCTCAGACATTTACTAGCTATGTAACCCTGGGTATGTTGCTTAACCCTGTTTGTCTCAGTTTCCTCATTTCCTGTAAAATGACCTGGTGAAAGAAATGGCAAACCACTCCAGTATTTTTGCCAAGAAAATCCTAAATAGGGTCATGAAGAGTCAGACTGAAAATGACTAAACAAAAGACCGAAATGACTAAACAAAAAACAGGAAAATTTGTGAAAAAATAAAGTATAGCAATAAACTCCAAAGAGATAGAGAACATAGCCACTTCTTATAAAACTGAATCTTCAATATCTTCACATCACTCCAGCTTCAATATCTGACCTGTTACTTTCACCACTTAATACAGAAAAGATGAAGACTTTTGTAGGATGTAAATCTTTACTAAGTATCAAAATAAAAAAGAGTAAAGAGGAAGTAATTTCACATGTTCTAGCTAAGTCATTGCCATGCCTCATCATTGGCAATCCGTTGAGTGCCACACCATTGGCCAGAAGCCAGGCAAAATCTTTCTATCACTTCTTGGCAACCATAAAGCCCACTTTTTTCATACCTCCTCCCAATGAATTACTAGCAAAGCAAGATGCCTAGAAAGGAGTCACTGCTCAATACATAAGACAACTAGCTTCAAGAAATTCCAAGACCCACATGTTTCAAGTCTCCTCCCAGCATGTTACAGCTGTGCCACTGGCAATGTAAGAGAGAACAAAAATAGGAAAGAGTAAATGTCATAGAACATACCATCTTCCCTTTTTTGAAGCCTTGGCAGACAGTACTGTATCAGTATGACCTCTGGCACTTGCTTGTTATGGTAGTCATCTGGTTTGCCATCATGGCCACAGTCAACACTAACTACAGACCAGTCACCCCCAATAGATGGCTCATTCCCATGATTCAGGAGAAGAGCAAGCCACCAGCCCTGCTTCCAACTTGGTATCTACAGTCATCATCCTTTAGAATAGAGCATACCATTCAGATCAACACCAGCACCAATTACCAATGAAATGCCATTGATGGTGCAGGCAAGCTAATCTGACTAATATAACAACACCCTCTAAGGAGGAAAAAGGAGACAACACCACCATCTCAACCACCACCTTTCTTTAGTACACATTTGTTTATATGCTGTACCCCCAATAGAATGTGAGATCCTTGAAAGAAAAGACCATATTTTAGCTCACCTTTGTATCCACAGATTTTAACACATTGCCAGATATTTGGCAGATGTTAAGTGTTTAATAAATGTTTATTGACTGACTAACCTAGGTAGAAACAGCCCAGGACACTCTATCTAAGAACTCCAGGACTGTCAGTGACTCTGACATCCCATTGATCAGCACTGGCCCTGTGTCCAGCCTGGTATCCTATAGCCATCTCCCCCAAAAGCAACCCTGGTAGCGATTGAAACTGAAATTTAGGGGGCAGAGCCAAGATGGCAGAGTACAGACTAGAACTCACCTGAACTCTCCCTACATTTCTCTCCAAACAACTTTAACATAATTCCTCAAATTCAATTCTGGAGTGATAGAGTCAACAAAGGATCAGGGAGAAATAATTTTCCAACAGAGGGACAACTTAGGAGGTTGGCAGGAAAGGGTCTGTCACATATAAATAAAAACACTTGTAACCACAAGGACTAGGGATCCTGGTCACAGAACCAGAGTGAGAATTGTGCTCTCATAAGAGAGAAAAAGACCTGATCATGGTCCAGAGGGCCATGAGGAGCATTACTTCTTGTGGCTATAGGGGAACAATGTCCCTTCCTGGGTAAAGGCTAGAAGAATCTGACCACACTTCTCCTTAGATCACATCACCCTGCAAGCAACAAAAACTTCCAGATTCCTAGAACTAGTTCTAAAAACAAAAGCATGAAAAAGCCTGAACTTTGGGACAATGCCCCCTCCACCCTGGGGGCAGAACCCAACTTTAACACAAAAGCAACAGTCAGGAAAGAGACTAGGAAAATGAGAAAATGAAAGCAAAAATAACCTGACCATAAAAAGTTACTATTGTGACAGGGAAGATCAAGACATAAACTCAGAAGACAATAATGTCAAAACCTCTACAAGCAAATCCTCAAAGAAAAATGTGAACTGGACACAAACCCAATAAGGATTCCTAGAAGAGTTCAAAAAGGATTTTTAAAAATCATATAAAAGAGAGGGAAAATTAGGGAAAGAAGTGAGAGTGAGGAAAGAAAAAGGTTTTGCACAAATGAAACCAATGCAGCCAAGATCAGAAACTGGGGGGAAATTTTTATTTCAAGTGTCATAGAGGCTTTTATCAGAGACTCTTGAAATACACACACACACACACACACACACACACACACACACACACACATAGGTACATATACATATATATGTAAAGAACTGAGCCAAATTCATAAATGATCAAAGGGTATGAATAGGCAGTTTTCAGAGGTAATCAAAGTTCTCTATAGCCATATGAAAATACTCTAAATCACTACTGATTAGAGAAATGCAAAATAAAACAACTCTAAGGTATGACCTCACCCCTATCAGATTGTCTGACATGATAGAAAAGGAAAATGACAAATGCTGGAGGAGATATGGAAAAATTGGCATACTAATGCACTGTTGGTGAAGATATAAACTGATCCGACCATTCTGGAGAGTAATTTGGAACTATGCCCAAAGAACTTTAAAAATGTATACCCTTTGACCCAAAAGTATCAGTACTAGGTCTATATTTCAAAATGATCAAAGAAAAAGCAAAAGAAGAGTACAAAAAGGTACAAAAATATTTATGGAATCTCTTTTTGTGGTGGCAAAAAAATACGAAATTGAAGGGATGTCCATCAATTGGGTAATGACTGAACAAGTTGTGGTAAACGATTATGATGGAATAATATTGTGCTTTAAAAAATAACAAGCAGGATGCTTTGAGAAAAAACCTGGGAAGACATATAAACTGATGCAAAGTGAAGTGAGTGGAACTAGGAGAACATTGTACGCAGTAACAGCAATGTTGTACCATGATCAACTGCGAATGAGTTATTCTCAGCAATACCATGAACCAAGACAGTTCCAAAGGACTTATCCACTTCCAGAAAAAGAACTGATGGAGTCTGAATACAGACTGAAGAATATTTTTTAAACTTTATTTTTCTTGGTTTATTTTTTGTCAGAAGTCTGTTCTGGTCAAAACTAAAGAACATTTGCTTTTTGAAGTACCTGAGAATTTTTTTTTTAATAGGGAAATGGGAATTTGCAGTCATTCTGAAAATCAATTCTATAAATATTCAGTATGTTACCACTAATTTCAATAACAAATCTTAAGTGCAAGTTAAGTATACAGAGATTAAAAAACAGACTAATATAATTTTACTCTTAAATTGGAATAGTTACACATTTCTTATAGCTTAATAGGTTTATCAAATGAATGAGTTAACTATGAGCCTACAATATTAAATCATTTTTCTTTTTTTTGCACTTCATTAAACTACCATTATAACAACAACAAGCAAACTGTGAAGTAGAAAAGTAAAGTCTCTTACCAACAAGGTTTAGGCAGGCATCATAAAGTTATCATTCATTCCTCTCACAGAGGATTTGACATGACTTGAAGTAAATAGTAAATGAAATTTTGACAGACACTTTAAAAAAGGATTCATTTTCCAAGGCATAAAACATAAAAAAAAAAAGCTTTTCAAATAAATTTTGAAAAGATAAAATTCATATAGAACCTTAATTTGATCAACTGTACATTAATATATATAGTCCAACACATAGCACACAGATACATCAAAGCATATGACAGCTAATAAATTGAATAGTAAGCATTTGTGAAAAGCTAAATAAACTTAAGTGATATGGATATTCTCAGCATGGTAATACAGGGAAACCTAT